>NW_027008415.1:30000-70000 GCF_036934945.1 Oncorhynchus masou masou | reverse complement strand
GGAGAGGAGTGAAGAGGAGTGAAGAGGGAGAGGAGTGAAGAGGAGGGAGAAGAGTGAAGAAGACTGAAGAGGAGGGAAGAGGAGGGAGAGGAGTGAAGAAGAGTGAGGGGTGAAGAGGAGTGAAGAGGAGGGAAGAGGAGTGAAGGGAGGAGTGAAGAGGAGGGAGAGGAGGGAGAGGAGTGAAGAGGGGGAGAGGAGTGAAGAAGACTGAAGAGGAGGGAAGAGGAGAGATCAGAGTGGAGGTAAGAGAGGAGTGAAGAAGAGTGAAGAGGAGGAAGAGAGTCTGCTAAATGACTCACTAACTGTAAGTCTTTGGATCAGAGTGTCTGCTAAATGACTAACTAACTGTAAGTCTCTCTGGATCAGAGTGTCTGCTAAATGACTCACTAACTGTAAGTCTCTCTGGATCAGAGTGTCTGCTAAATGACTCACTAACTGTAAGTCTCTCTGGATCAGTGTCTGCTAAATGACTCACTAACTGTACGTCTCTCTGGATCAGAGTGTCTGCTAAATGACTCACTAACTGTAAGTCTCTCTGGATCAGAGTGTCTGCTAAATGACTCACTAACTGTAAGTCTCTCTGGATCAGAGTGTCTGCTAAATGACTCACTAACTGTAAGTCTCTCTGGATCAGAGTGTCTGCTAAATGACTCACTAACTGTAAGTCTCTCAGGATCAAAGTGTCTGCTAAATGACTCACTAACTGTAAGTCTCTCTGGATCAGAGCGTTTGCTAAATGACTCAAATGTAAAATGACAGAAGGAGAAGTAGGCCAGTGAGAGGTCAGTTCAGAACAGACAGACAGTAGAAGTGACAGGGTTAAGGGTGAGGTCAGAGGTCAGAGTTTAGAGGCGACTCACAGGTCGGCCGTCTCGCTGTCTGCTGTCTGGGAGAAGAAGTGTTGGGGGTCACAGAGATGAGACACCTGCAGCTGGCCGTCCGCCAGGATCCGTTTAATCAGGTCTTCATCTGGAGGAGACAGGTGTGTGACAGAAAGAGAGATGGTCAGATTCACTCATCTGGAGGAGACAGGTGTGTGACAGAAAGAGAGACGGTCATCTGGAGGAGACAGGTGTGTGACAGAAAGAGAGACGGTCAGATTCACTCATCTGGAGGAGACAGGTGTGTGACAGAAAGAACGGTCAGAGGAGACAGGTGTGTGACAGAAAAGAGAGATTCACTCATCTGGAGGAGACAGGTGTGTGACAGAAAGAGAGATGGTCAGATTCACTCATCTGGAGGAGACAGAGAAGAGAGATGGTCAGATTCACTCATCTGGAGGAGACAGGTGTGTGACAGAGAGAGAGACGCTCATCTGGAGGAGACAGGTGTGTGACAGAAAGAGAGATGGTCAGATTCACTCATCTGGAGGAGACAGGTGTGTGACAGAGAGAGAGATTCACTCATCTGGAGGAGACAGGTGTGTGACAGAAGAGAGAAGATTCACTCATCTGGAGGAGACAGGTGTGTGACAGAAGACGCTCAGAGGAGACAGGTGGTCAGATTCACTCATCTGGAGGAGACAGGTGTGTGACAGAAAGAGAGACGCTCATCTGGAGGAGACAGGTGTGTGACAGAACGCTCATCTGGAGGAGATGGTCAGAGAGATCTGGAGATTCACTCATCTGGAGGAGACAGGTGTGTGACAGAGAGAGAGACGCTCATCTGGAGGAGACAGGTGTGTGACAGAAAGAGAAACGGTCAGATTCACTCATCTGGAGGAGACAGGTGTGTGACAGAAAGAGAGACAGATTCACTCATCTGTCATCATCTGGAGGAGACAGGTGTGTGACAGAAAAAGATGGTCAGATTCAGACTGGGGAGAAGATTCACTCATCTGGAGGAGACAGGTGTGTGACAGAAAGATTCACTCATCTGGAGGAGATGTGACAGATTCGGTAAGATTCACTCATCTGGAGGAGACAGTGTGTGTGACAGTAAGATTCACTCAGAGACGGTAAGATTCACTCATCTGGAGGAGACAGGTGTGTGACAGAAAGAGAGATGGTCAGATTCACTCATCTGGAGGAGACAGGTGTGTGACAGAAAGAGAAACGGTAAGATTCACTCATCTGGAGGAGACAGGTGTGTGACAGAAAGAGAGACGCTCATCTGGAGGAGACAGGTGTGTGACAGAAAGAGAAACTCATCTGGAGGAGACAGATTTACTCATCTGGAGGAGACAGGTGTGTGACAGAAAGAGAAACGGTCAGATTCACTCATCTGGATAGAAGTCAAGACGGTGTTGAGGCAGAGTAAATGTGCTTCATGGCTGTTCTGTTTCTAAAACATCACACAGTCCTCTGCCATGGTTTATTCAACATTACAACACAATAATATTCATGATACTGAAACTACATACTGCAGTGCTGAGTGCATTTCAACTGTTTACGGTAGTAGTAGCTGTCTGTCTGTCTGTCTGTCTGTCTGGCTGTGTGTCTGTGTGTGTGTCTGTCTGTCTGTCTGTCTGTCTGTCTGTCTGTCTGTCTGTCTGTGTGTCTGTCTGTCTACCTGCCTGCCTGTCTGTCTGTCTGTCTGTCTGTCTGTCTGTCTGTGTGTCTGTCTGTCTGTCTGTCTGTCTGTCTGTCTGTCTGTCTGTCTGTCTGTCTGTCTGTCTGTCTGTCTGTCTGTCTGTCTGTCTGTCTGTCTGTCTGTCTGTCTGTCTGTCTGTGTGTGTGTCTGTTTGTCTGTCTGTCTGCCCGCCTGTCTGTCTGTCTGTCTGTCTGTCTCTCTGTCTGTCTCTCTGTGTGTCTGTCTGTCTGTCTGTCTGTCTGTCTCTCTGTGGATTACCTGAGGATGTGAAGTACTTATTGCGGTGTGTGAGGTCGTCATTGTCGGGGTGAAGGGTCATGTCCACCCCCAGGTGTCTTGAACCTTGACCTCTCTTCAACTTGGGTAGCCCCGCCCCCAGACCCGCCCCTCCCACCTCAGACATGTCACTCAACAACTCTGGCCAATCACGCTCCTCGTCGTCATCCTCTTCCTGAACCACACCCCAACTCTGGACACTAGAGGGGAGAGAGAGAGGGAGGAGTGAAGGTGAAACCGGGAGGAGGGAGAGGAGAGAGGGAGGAAAGGAGGGAGAGGAGGGACGAGGGTTCGAGTCGGGTCAGTGTTTATTTAAAGTGCATTTTAAACAGCCGGTCACAACTTCCACATTAGTACAATGGAACACAAGAAGAGAGAGAGGGTTTAATGGTTTACACACACACACACACACACCCACACACACACACACACACACACACACACACACACACACACACACACACACACACAGTAATTACAGATGCCCGATTTAATGAGACACAGATTAAATCAGGACAACAACTCTCCTCTCTTTCTCATTCCCCTCACACACTCATTTTATACTGACTAATTATCTCTCTCTCTGTCTCTCTCTCTCAAAACATAAATCAATCTCTCCATGGGCCTGATGAGAACTGTCAATCACTCAGCCGTCCTCGTAGCAACGGCAGAGCTCACCTCTTGGTGGAGGGTGTGGGGGGGAGGTCCACGTTGGTCTCTTCTGAATAGGTCTGGAGAGACAGAGAGAAAGATAAAGTAATACATTCAAATTAGATCAAGTAAGGAGACAGACGATAAGATGAATATCAGAATTGACACCCTGTAGAAATACTACTTCTGCTGTTGTCTCACCTCTCTGTAGCCCCCAATGAACTGTAGCTCCTCCCTTCTATCTAACAGTCGTCATCAATCATCTCCCTCTACTGTTTCTGGTAACATCACCTAGACAACCAGACCTAGACAACCAGACCTAGACAACCAGACCAACCAGACTAGACAACCAGACAACCAGACCTAGACAACCAAACCTAGACAACCAGACTAGGACAACCAGACAACCAGACCTAAACAACCAGACCTAGACAACCAGACCAGACCAGACCTAGAAAACCAGACCAGACAACCAGACCTAGACAACCAGACTTAGACAGACCAGACCTAGACAACCAGACCTAGACAACCAGACAACCGAGACAACCAGACCTAGACAACCAGACAGGACCAGACCAAGACAACCAGACCTAAACAACCAGACCTAGACAGACCTAGAAAACCAGACCTAGACAACCAGACAACCAGACCTAGACAACCAGACCAACCAGACCTAGGACAACCAGACAACCAGACCTAGACAACAACCAGACAACCAGACCCAGACAACCAGATCTAGTCAGACCAGACAACCAGACCTAGAAAACCAGACTAGGACAACCAGATCTAGACAACCAGACCTAGACAACCAAACCTAGACAACCAGACCTAGAAAACCAGACTAGGACAACCACAGACCAGACCTAGACAACCAGACAACCAGACCTAGACAACCAGACAGACCTAGACAACCAGCAGACAACCAGACCTAGACAACCAGACAACCAGACCTAGACAACCAAACCTAGACAACCAGACCTAGACAACCAGACAACCAGACCTAGACAACCAGACCTAGTCTACCAGACAACCAGACCAGACCTAGACAACCAGACAACCAGACCTAGTCAGACAGACAACCAGACCTACTAGTCTACCAGACAACCAGACCTAGTCTACCAGACAACCAGACCTAGTCTAACTGACAACCAGACCAGACCTAGTCTACCAGACAGACCAGACCTAGTCTACCAGACAACCAGACCTAGACTACCAGACCAGACAACCAGACCTAGTCTACCAGAGACAACCAGATCTAGTCTAGTCCAGACAACCAGACCTAGTCTACCAGACAACCAGACCTAGTCTAACAGACAACCAGACCTAGTCTACCAGACAACCAGACCTAGTCTAACAGACAACCAGACCTAGTCTAACTGACAACCAGACCTAGTCTACCAGACAACCAGACCTAGACTGACAACCAGACCTAGACTACCAGACAACCAGACCTAGTCTACCAGACAACCAGATCTAGTCTAACCTAGTCTACCAGACAACCAGATCTAGTCTAACAGACAACCAGACCTAGTCTACCAGACAACCAGACCTAGTCTACCAGACAACCAGACCTAGTCTACCAGACAACCAGACCTAGTCTAACAGACAACCAGATCTAGTCTACCAGACAACCAGACCTAGTCTAACTGACAACCAGACCTAGTCTACCAGACAACCAGACCTAGTCTACCAGACAACCAGACCTAGTCTACCAGACAACCAGATCTAGTCTAACAGACAACCAGACCTAGACTACCAGACAACCAGACCTAGTCTACCAGACAACCAGACCTAGTCTACCAGACAACCAGACCTAGACTACCAGACAACCAGACCTAGACTAGACACAACTGTCTGTCTCCATTTCAGACAGCTCCCATCTCAACTGACCCGGTTTCCTGCTATATCAGGCCGGTGCACTACTTTATATTAAGAGTTATCTCACACACACACACACACACACACACACACACACACACACACACACACACACACACACACACACACACACACACACACACACACACACACACACGCCACGTACACACCTCTCCAGGGACACCGTTAAAGATGAGGAAGGAGCTTCCTGCCATGGAGTTGTCCAGGAAGTCATCTATCTCCACTGACTCCTGGTCCACCTGGGAGGACGGCACCTGTTCTACTGACACACACTTATACACACACACACACACACACAGGAACGCACACAGCGGGATGCAAAACACACCCACACACACACAGCCTTTATGAAGGATTCAGGGATTTAAATGTATAATGGTGGAGATGTGACGAGTGGATGAGTGTGTTCTAAAGATGTGTGTTGTGTTCTAATGATGTGTGTTGTGTTCTAAAGATGTGTGTTGTGTTCTAAAGATGTGTGTTGTGTTCTAAAGATGTGTGTTGTGTTCTAAAGATGTGTGTTGTGTTCTAAAGGTGTGTGTTCTAAAGATGTGTGTTGTGTTCTAAAGGTGTGTGTTCTAAAGGTGTGTGTTGTGTTCTAAAGGTGTGTGTTGTGTTCTAAAGATGTGTGTTGTGTTCTAAAGATGTGTGTTGTGTTCTAAAGGTGTGTGTTCTAAAGATGTGTGTTGTGTTGTGTTCTAAAGGTGTGTGTTCTAAAGGTGTGTGTGTTCTAAAGGTGTGTGTTCTAAAGGTGTGTGTTCTAAAGGTGTGTGTTCTAAAGTTGCGTCTGTGTGTTCTAAAGATGTGTGTTCTAAAGATGTGTGTTGTGTTCTAAAGATGTGTGGTGTGTTCTAAAGATGTGTGTTGTGTTCTAAAGATGTGTGTTGTGTTCTAAAGGTGTGTGTTCTAAAGATGTGTGTTGCGTTCTAAAGGTGTGTGTTCTAAAGGTGTGTGTTCTAAAGATGTGTGTTGTGTTCTAAAGGTGTGTGTTGTGTTCTAAAGATGTGTGTTGTGTTCTAAATATGTGTGTTGTGTTCTAAAGGTGTGTGTTCTAAAGATGTGTGTTGTGTTGTGTTCTAAAGGTGTGTGTTCTAAAGGTGTGTGTTCTAAAGGTGTGTGTGTTCTAAAGGTGGGTGTTCTAAAGGTGTGTGTTCTAAAGGTGTGTGTTCTAAAGGTGTGTGTTCTAAAGTTGCGTCTGTGTGTTCTAAAGATGTGTGTTCTAAAGGTGTGTGTTCTAAAGGTGTGTGTATGTGTGTTCTAAAGGTGTGTGTGTGTGTGTGTGTCACCTTGCTACGACTCATCCTGAAGAGAGTGAAGACCAGCAGGTAGAGGGGGTAAATCACCAGACAGCTGACCACTCCCACAGCCACAGTCTCCACATTCACCACCACCAGCCTGGACACTGCTACAGAGCTACAGTAGGACAACACAGTCAGTACTGGAACACACACACACACACACACACACATACACAGACACAGACACAGACACGGACGCGCACACACACACACACACACACACACACACACACACACACACACACACACAGACGTGGACACACACAGTCACGGACACACACGACACGCACGCACACACACACACACACACACACACACACACACACACACACACACACACACACACACACACACACACACACACACACACACACACACACACACACACACACACACACTCCCCCTACCTGTAGCTCCTATTGGCCACGGTGCTGTACCACATGGTGTTAGCCAGCAGACAGAGCTGTAGCAGCAGGGCGCAGCATGTCGCCCTCTGGAGGCGGGTAAAGGGACTGCGGACGGGCCGTTCCCATAGCGACAGCCACAAGTGACTCTCACACAGAGCACGCTGAAGCTCCCAGTTCAGGAGGCGGGGCAACCGACGAAGCTCTGCCTCTTCTGAAGGTCAGGACACGCCCACAGGAAGCAGAAAAAAAGCAATTAAAAGAGGAAGTAGTGAGTTTGTATTAATGAACGGACCACTGATTTGTGATCAGTGCTCCTGTTCAAAGTCCAACTGTTATCCTTAACGGCTATATGACAAAACTGTCCCTAGACCAGTTGTCGAGGCAGCGGTGTTGAGATGTGGATAGATTCCTGCACCATGTTGGAGACCATTTGGCTAAAAGGGTTTGACTACTAAACTATGAGGGGAGGGGCTAGGGGGAGGGGCTTAGAGCTCAGGGTTAGGGTCCTTACCTGAGACCTCCACCTCTATCTCCACGCCTCCATCCGTCCTCTCGTTGTCCACTGACAGCCACTCCTCTACCACGAAATAGTAACTGCTTCCTGTCTGTAGGTCCTTCACCAGGACGTACTGGAGCTTCCATGCTGGAGACAGACCTGGGAGGAGAGAAAGGGCACATTTACTAGGTTGCTTACGGTTTGACAATGAGATCTACTGTAAGTATATAATAATAATAATGATATTTATCAGGGCCTAAATGACCACCTGCCAAAGCGGGGCTCCACAGCATTTCACTCACATTTGTGAATTAAAAACAGTCAAGTATGATCACAAAAAAAAAAAATGCTGCATTAGCTGTTTTCAATGTATTTATGCCGTTTTGTTAATCACACAAAGTCAAAAAACTACGAATCCCATATGGCCTGTTCCACCTCGCGCTGCAACACTGCCTGGCTGGGGGCTGTGCACACGTGAAGAACTGAGTGAAAGATTCCTTTTTAGAAGCGCCGTGAACAGGCATAAAAGTTGGTCTAATTAAATTTAAACTAACCTGACTAACTGAAGTGAGACTTTGTCATTGTTTTTCCTGGCCATTTCCATGGTTGTGTTCAGAGGCTAGATTGTTTTTCTATGTTTGAGTTTCAACTGCTAGGGAAGACAACGTTTCTAGAAGCCAGACTCAATCTCACAGGCACAAATGTTACTCTAGGTGCGTTACCACGGTAACCACCACGCTTCTAGTAGCCAGACTCAATCTCACAGGCACAAATGTTACTCTAGTCGTGTTACCACGGTAACGACCACGCTTCTAGAAGCCAGACTCAATCTCACAGGCACAAATGTCACTCTAGTCGTGTTACCACGGTAACCACCAAGCTTCTAGTAGCCAGACTCAATCTCACAGGCACAAACGTCACTCTAGTCGCATTACCACGGTATCGACCACGCTTCTAGAAGCCAGACTCAATCTCACAGGCACAAATGTTACTCTAGTCGTGTTACCACGGTAACGACCACGCTTCTAGAAGCCAGACTCAATCTCACAGGCACAAATGTTACTCTAGTCGCGTTACCACGGTAACCATAACGCTTCTACTAGCCAGACTCAATCTCACAGGCACAAATGTTACTCTAGTCGTGTTACCACGGTAACGACCACGCTTCTAGAAGCCAGACTCAATCTCACAGGCACAAACGTCACTCTAGTCGTGTTACCACGGTAACCACCAAGCTTCTAGTAGCCAGACTCAATCTCACAGGCACAAACGTCACTCTAGTCGCATTACCACGGTATCGACCACGCTTCTAGAAGCCAGACTCAATCTCACAGGCACAAATGTTACTCTAGTCGTGTTACCACGGTAACGACGACGCTTCTAGAAGCCAGACTCAATCTCACAGGCACAAATGTTACTCTAGCCGCGTTACCACGGTAACCATAACGCTTCTACTAGCCAGACTCAATCTCACAGGCACAAATGTTACTCTAGTCGTGTTACCACGGTAACGACCACGCTTCTAGAAGCCAGACTCAATCTCACAGGCACAAATGTTACTCTAGTCGTGTTACCACGGTAACGACCACGCTTCTAGAAGCCAGACTCAATCTCACAGGCACAAATGTTACTCTAGTCGCGTTACCACGGTAACCATAACGCTTCTACTAGCCAGACTCAATCTCACAGGCACAAATGTTACTCTAGTCGTGTTACCACGGTAACGACCACGCTTCTAGAAGCCAGACTCAATCTCACAGGCACAAATGTTACTCTAGTCGCGTTACCACGGTAACCATAACGCTTCTACTAGCCAGACTCAATCTCACAGGCACAAATGTTACTCTAGTCGTGTTACCACGGTAACGACCACGCTTCTAGAAGCCAGACTCAATCTCACAGGCACAAATGTTACTCTAGTCGTGTTACCACGGTAACGACCACGCTTCTAGAAGCCAGACTCAATCTCACAGGCACAAATGTTACTCTAGTCGCGTTACCACGGTAACCATAACGCTTCTACTAGCCAGACTCAATCTCACAGGCACAAATGTTACTCAGTCGTGTTACCACGGTAACGACCACGCTTCTAGAAGCCAGACTCAATCTCACAGGCACAAATGTTACTCTAGTCGCGTTACCACGGTAACCATAACGCTTCTACTAGCCAGACTCAATCTCACAGGCACAAATGTTACTCTAGTCGTGTTACCACGGTAACGACCACGCTTCTAGAAGCCAGACTCAATCTCACAGGCACAAATGTTACTCTAGTCGTGTTACCACGGTAACGACCACGCTTCTAGAAGCCAGACTCAATCTCACAGGCACAAATGTTACTCTAGTCGCGTTACCACGGTAACCATAACGCTTCTACTAGCCAGACTCAATCTCACAGGCACAAATGTTACTCTAGTCGTGTTACCACGGTAACGACCACGCTTCTAGAAGCCAGACTCAATCTCACAGGCACAAACGTCACTCTAGTCGTGTTACCACGGTAACGACCACGCTATCTAGAAGCCAGACTCAATCTCACAGGCACAAATGTTACTCTAGTCGCGTTACCACGGTAACCATAACGCTTCTACTAGCCAGACTCAATCTCACAGGCACAAATGTTACTCTAGTCGTGTTACCACGGTAACGACCACGCTTCTAGAAGCCAGACTCAATCTCACAGGCACAAATGTTACTCTAGTCGTGTTACCACGGTAACGACCACGCTTCTAGAAGCCAGACTCAATCTCACAGGCACAAATGTTACTCAATCGCGTTACCACGGTAACCATAAGCTTCTACTAGCCAGACTCAATCTCACAGGCACAAATGTTACTCTAGTCGTGTTACCACGGTAACGACCACGCTTCTAGAAGCCAAACTCAATCTCACAGGCACAAACATCACTCTAGTCGTGTTACCACACGACCACGCTTCTAGAAGCCAGACTCAATCTCACAGGCACAAATGTTACTCTAGTCGCGTTACCACGGTAACCATAACGCTTCTACTAGCCAGACTCAATCTCACAGGCACAAATGTTACTCTAGTCGTGTTACCACGGTAACGACCACGCTTCTAGAAGCCAGACTCAATCTCACAGGCACAAATGTTACTCTAGTCGTGTTACCACGGTAACGACCACGCTTCTAGAAGCCAGACTCAATCTCACAGGCACAAATGTTACTCTAGTCGCGTTACCACGGTAACCATAACGCTTCTACTAGCCAGACTCAATCTCACAGGCACAAATGTTACTCTAGTCGTGTTACCACGGTAACGACCACGCTTCTAGAAGCCAGACTCAATCTCACAGGCACAAATGTTACTCTAGTCGCGTTACCACGGTAACCATAACGCTTCTACTAGCCAGACTCAATCTCACAGGCACAAATGTTACTCTAGTCGTGTTACCACGGTAACGACCACGCTTCTAGAAGCCAGACTCAATCTCACAGGCACAAATGTTACTCTAGTCGTGTTACCACGGTAACGACCACGCTTCTAGAAGCCAGACTCAATCTCACAGGCACAAATGTTACTCTAGTTGCGTTACCACGGTAACCATAACGCTTCTACTAGCCAGACTCAATCTCACAGGCACAAATGTTACTCTAGTCGTGTTACCACGGTAACGACCACGCTTCTAGAAGCCAGACTCAATCTCACAGGCACAAACGTCACTCTAGTCGCGTTACCACGGTAACCATAACGCTTCTACTAGCCAGACTCAATCTCACAGGCACAAATGTTAAGTCGTGTTACCACGGTAACGACCACGCTTCTAGAAGCCAGACTCAATCTCACAGGCACAAATGTTACTCTAGTCGTGTTACCACGGTAACGACCACGCTTCTAGAAGCCAGACTCAATCTCACAGGCACAAATGTTACTCTAGTTGCGTTACCACGGTAACCATAACGCTTCTACAAGCCAGACTCAATCTCACAGGCACAAATGTTACTCTAGTCGTGTTACCACGGTAACGACCACGCTTCTAGAAGCCAGACTCAATCTCACAGGCACAAATGTTACTCTAGTCGCGTTACCACGGTAACCATAACGCTTCTACTAGCCAGACTCAATCTCACAGGCACAAATGTTACTCTAGTCGTGTTACCACGGTAACGACCACGCTTCTAGAAGCCAGACTCAATCTCACAGGCACAAATGTTACTCTAGTCGTGTTACCACGGTAACGACCACGCTTCTAGAAGCCAGACTCAATCTCACAGGCACAAATGTTACTCTAGTTGCGTTACCACGGTAACCATAACGCTTCTACTAGCCAGACTCAATCTCACAGGCACAAATGTTACTCTAGTCGTGTTACCACGGTAACGACCACGCTTCTAGAAGCCAGACTCAATCTCACAGGCACAAACGTCACTCTAGTCGTGTTACCACGGTAACGACCACGCTTCTAGAAGCCAGACTCAATCTCACAGGCACAAATGTTACTCTAGTCGCGTTACCACGGTAACCATAACGCTTCTACTAGCCAGACTCAATCTCACAGGCACAAATGTTACTCTAGTCGTGTTACCACGGTAACGACCACGCTTCTAGAAGCCAGACTCAATCTCACAGGCACAAACGTCACTCTAGTCGCATTACCACAGTAACCTGAACATTTTTGTCTCATCTGTGATATTTTGGCTAAAAGACTCAGGTCACAAAAAATGTAATGAAACAATACACTACATTCAGTTTTTCATTTGTAAAAAAAAAAAAGAAGGGGGTGACCTGGGGTGACCTGGAGTGACCTGGGGAGCTCTGAGGTACCTGAACATGTTTATAATAAACCATTGCATGCATATCATCTCTTTTGCATAGTGGCATAGAGCAGTAGAATAGAGCCAACTACATTTTAGTAGCCTAGGGTTTGTAAAAAATGTGGTCCCGGAAAAATGTTGCCTTTATATTCATGCAATTCTACATCATTTTACATGATTGGAGACTTTGATCTAATGTTTTTTTAAACTGTGAGCGAAATGACAGGCTACTTTGACACGGACATACTGAGGTCAATAAAAACAAAGTTGAGCCCATCAATAGTCCAGACCTAGATGTGTGGAGACACAATGTGAGGAGGAAATTATAGTCCTAAAAATGCTTTCCAGTTTCACTGACTCACCTAATGATGAGCAGATCACTCACTGGTGATTGCTGATGCGCTAGTGCCAAAAGTCTCTGTCTCGTCTCTGTCTCGTCTCGTCTCTCTCTCGTCTCTGTCTCGTCTCTGTCTCGTCTCTGTCTTGTCTCTGTCTCTCTCTTGTAAAACAGTATTTGGAAGTTGATCAAATGTTTTGGTGGCCTACAGCACAGAGTCTTCTATATTCAGGAGGAGACATTTGCCTCCTACCTGTTTTCCTGCAGTTGTATCTGAAATAATATCTCAGGTCACCATCTGAAGATATCTGAAGATGCTCAGGTCACTCACCTAATGATGTAAGTTGCTCTGGATAAGAGCGTCTGCTAAATGACTTAAATGTAAATGTTAAATGTAATGATGCTCAGATCACTCACCTAATGATGCTCAGGTCACTCACCTAATGATGCTCAGATCACTCCCCTAATGATGCTGTCACTCACCTAATGATGAGCAGATCACTCACCTAATGATCAGATCACTCACCTAATGATGCTCAGATCACTCACCTAATGATGCTCAGATCACTCACCTAATGATGCTCAGATCACTCACCTAATGATGCTCAGGTCACTCACCTAATGATGAGCAGATCACTCACCTAATGATGCTCAGATCACTCACCTAATGATGCTCACCTAATGATGCTCAGATCACTCACCTAATGATGCTCAGATCACTCACCTAATGATGCTCAGATCACTCACCTAATGATGCTAATGATGAGCAGATCACTCACCTAATGATCAGCTAATGATGCTCAGATCACTCACCTAATGATGCTCAGATCACTCACCTAATGATGCTCAGGTCACTCACCTAATGATGCTCAGATCACTCACCTAATGATGAGCAGATCACTCACCTAATGATGCTCAGATCACTCACCTAATGATGCTCAGATCACTCACCTAATGATGAGCAGATCACTCACCTAATGATGAGCAGATCACTCACCTAATGATGCTCAGATCACTCACCTAATGATGAGCAGATCACTCACCTAATGATGCTCAGATCACTCACCTAATGATGCTCAGATCACTCACCTAATGATGCTCAGATCACTCACCTAATGATGCTCAGATCACTCACCTAATGATGCTCAGGTCACTCACCTAATGATGCTCAGATCACTCACCTAATGATGAGCAGATCACTCACCTAATGATGCTCAGATCACTCACCTAATGATGCTCAGATCACTCACCTAATGATGCTCAGGTCACTCACCTAATGATGAGCAGATCACTCACCTAATGATGAGCAGATCACTCACCTAATGATGCTCAGATCACTCACCTAATGATGCTCAGGTCACTCACCTAATGATGCTCAGATCACTCACCTAATGATGCTCAGATCACTCACCTAATGATGCTCAGATCACTCACCTAATGATGCTCAGGTCACAAAAGCCTCTCTCTCTCTTTACTATGTGAAACAATATTTAGAAGTTGATCAAATATTTTGCCAGCCTGCAGCAGACAGATTAGAGTCTTCTCTTTTATGCGGGAGACATTTGCTTTCCAACCTGTGTTTCCCTGCGATTTGTATTTGAAATATTGTGAACGGCCTGTTTTGTCTGCATGCTGTCGTTCACTGACAGATGCACATCCCTGACTGTAGGCCTTGTTATTGGGCTACACACAATCCACAGCCAGGCAGTTTGTCAAAAGAAACGATTGATCCTCTGTGGCTAAATGATAGACCTTCTCATGGTGTAGTAGGACAAACTGAATCATTTCATTTCTTTCTGAACAGACAGCCTTGATTCTGTAACTAAATAAATGATGAAGTGCAACACTGGACAGACGGGAGTTGCAGGTTCATGTCTATCAGAACAGAGAGAGGGAGAGAGAACACAGAAAGTGAATCTCATTCTAGTTCTGTGAGAGAGGCTTGCTACTCACACAGCCATTGCCACGTGTTGGTCTCAAACAGGGTGCGATGTTGCGCCAACTCGACTAAAACCCGAATCAACTCTTAGAATATCAGATCCAGGCTGTAAGTCTACTTTTTCACACTACGTTTTAATTTTTAATTGTCATTTTTTAACAAATGAACGAATAGGCAAGAACTTTGATCGCTTCAATTCAAATGTTTACATTTCAAAAAGATGTTTCATGTCAGGAGAGGTACTGGATCCGGCCAAATAGGTTCTGGAACAAAACAGTCCAGAACGTAGAGGTACTGGATCCGGCCAAATAGGTTCTGGAACAAAACAGTCCAGAACGTAGAGGTACTGGATCCGGCCAAATAGGTTCTGGAACAAAACAGTCCAGAACTAAGCACTGACCACATTACTTCTTACTGGTAATACATTATACTTTCGTTTGGAACATTACAAAGCATGTTCATCCGTTATTTAGTGTTTTGTTGGTTTCATTTTAGCTGATGGGGGGGGGGGGTTTCTTTGTGTGTTAGTGTGTGTGTCCTCCTACCCTTGTTGTCGTGCCAGACGCGGATCTTCCAGACGCTGCCCAGGCTAGTTTCCGTGGCGATGTGGAAGATGTCCAGTCCGTTACGTGCAAAGGCCCCGGGGCTGTCCAGGTGTCGATGCCCGCTACGCCCCTCACAGCCGTACACACTGATGCCTACATGTGCCGACGTGCCTAGCAGACAGGGGGAGGAGTTAGATATACACAGCATATAATAATTATGTGATATGTTTCTGCCCTTTGTGAATAAAAGTCTAATTGATTAAAAGTCTAATTTCTTTCCATTTGAATCCGTAACCTTTGCCTTCTCACCTGCCCCGCGGCTGTAGCCAGTCTTGACCTGCACCTCGTACTTGAATGTTCCGTCGTGTCCACAGAGCGGCACCGTTCCCGCCCTCCTCAGGTCCAGCTGGTCCAGTTTATGTAAGATGGCCGCCGCCACGGCGTAACACAGCAACCCCACCACACACGTCAACAACACCACGAGGCTGGGAACCCCCCGCTCCTAGAGGACGAGAGGAGAGAAGATGTGTGTGTGTGAGAGTCAGCTGATTTCACAGTAGGGCATCGTAACATTACAGTGTGTTTCCTCAGGCGGTTGGCTTGGAACAGATGTGTCAACATAAATCACATGTTATTGGTCACATGGTTAGCAGATGTTAACGCGAGTGTAGCGAAATGCTTCTAGTTCCGACAGTGCAGTGATATCTAACAAGTAATCTAACACTTCCACAACAACTACCTCATACACACAAATCTGAAGGGATGGGATGAGAATAGGTACATGTAGCGGCAAAGGCAAGATGCAATAGATGGTATAAAATGAGTAATGTAAGATATGTAAACATTTGTATGTATTATTTAAAAGTGACTAGTGATCCATTTATTAAAGTGGCCAATGATTTGAGTCTGTGTGTTGGCAGCAGCCTCTCTGTGTTAGTGGTGGCTGTTTAACAGTCTGATGGCCTTGAGATGGAAGCTGTTTTTCAGTCTCTCGGTCCCAGCTTTGATGCACCTGTACTGACCTCGCCTTCTGGATGGTAGTGGGGTGAACAGGCAGTGGCTCGGGTGGTTGTTGTCCTTGATGATATTTTCGTCCTTCCTGTGAGAACGGGTGCTGTAGGTGTCCTGGAGGGCACCCCCGGTGATGCGTTGTGCAAGCCAAATTTCTTCAGCCTCCTGAGGTTCAAGAGGCGCTGTTGCGCCTTCTTCACTACACTGTCTGTGTGGGTGGACCATTTCAGTTTGTCCGTGATGTGTACGCCGAGGAATTTAAAACATTCCACCTTCTCCACTGCGTTCCCATCGATGTGGATGGGGGGGGGGCCTCCCTCTGCTGTTTCCTGAAGTCCACGATCATGTCCTTTGTTTTGTTGACATTGAGTGAGAGGTTGTTTTCCTGACACCACACTCCGAGTGTCCTCACCTCCTCCCTGTAGGCCGTCTCGTCGTTGTTGGTAATTAAGCCCACTACTGTAGTGTTGTCTACAAACTTGATGATTGAGTTGGAGGTGTGTATGGCCACGCAGTCATGGGTGAACAGGGAGTACAGGAGGAGGCTGAGCACGCACCCTTGTGGAGCCCCAGTGTTGAGGATCAGCGAAGTGGAGATGTTGTTACCTACACTCACCACCTGGGGTCGCCCCGTCAGAAAGCCCCGGGCCCAATTACACAGGGCAGGGTTAAGACCCAGGGCCTCCACCTTGATGATGAGCTTGGAGGGTACTATGGTGTTGAAGGCTGAGCTGTAGTCAACAAACAGCATTCTTACATAGGTATTCCTCTTGTCCAGATGGGATAGGGCATTGTGCAGTGTGTTGGCGATAGCAACGTCTGTGGACCTGTTGGGGCGGTATGCAAATTAAAGTGGGTCTAGGGTGGCAGGTAAGGTGGTGGTGACATGATCCTTGACTAGTCTCTCAAAGCACTTCATGATGACAGAAGTGAGTGCTATGGGGCGATAGTCATTTAGTTCAGTTATCTTTGCTTTCTTGGGTACAGGAACAAGCTTCCATCTTGAAGCATGTGGGGACAGCAGACTGGGATAGGGAGAGATTGAATATGTCCGTAAACACATCAGCCAGCTGGTCTGGGCATGCTCTGAGGGATGCCTTGTGGGCCAGTAGCCTTGGGAGGGTTAACACGTGTACATGTCTTACTCACAACGGCCACGGAGAAGGGGAGAGGGGAGGCCTGCAGTCCTTGGTAGCGGGTCGCATCGGTGGCAATGTATTATCCTCAAAGCGGGCAAAGAAGGTGTTTAGTTTGTCTGGAAGCAAGACGTCAGTGTCCGCGACGTGGCTGGTTTTCTTTTTGTAGTCCGTAACTGCCTGTAGACCCTGCCACATACATCTAGTTTCTGATCCGTTGAATTGCGACTCCATTTTGTCCCTATACCGACATATCGTTTGCTTGATTGCCTTGCGGTAGGGAATAACTACACTGGTTAAATGCAAATATGGTTTTCAGCTTACATAGAGTCCAGTGAAGTTCCTTGAGGGCCGTTGTGGTATTCACAGCTTTACACGGCTGTGACAATAACCGACAAGAATTATCTTGGGAGATGATATGGTCGGCATTCGATTGTAAGGAATTCTAAGTCAGGTGAACAAAAGGACTTGTGTTTCTGTATGTTGTTACGATTACACCATGAGTCGTTAATCATGCAGTATACGCCCTTCTTCTCAGAGAGATGTTTATTTCTGTCGGTGCGACAGCATGAAGAACCCCAGTGGCTGTACAGACACCAACAACATATCCCGAGTGAGCCATGTTTCCTTGAAACAGACAATGTTACAATCTCTGATGTCTCTCTGGAAAGCAACCCTTGCTCGGATTTCGTCTACCTTGTTGTCTAGAGACTAGACATTGAGTGAGTAGTATACTCCGAAGCGGTGAGAGGCAGCTCTGTCCTCCTCTTCTGCGGCAACGTTGTTTTGGGTCGGCCTCTGGGATTAGATCCAATGTCCTGGGTGGTGAACCGAACAAAGGATCCACTTCGGGAAGTCGTATTCCTGGTCATAATGTTGGTAAGTTGACATCGCTCTGATATCCAATAGTTCTTCCCGGCTGAATGTAATAACACTTAAGATTTTCTGGGCTAATAATGTAAGAAATAATATATATAAAAAAAACAAAATACTGCATAGTTTCCTAAGGACTAGAAGCGAGGCGACCATCTCTGTCGGCGCCATCTGTGTGTGTATTATCAGGTGTGTGTGTTTATCAGGTATATCTCTACTTTAAAAAAAAACTTTAAGCTTTATTTCACTAGGCAAGTCAGTTAAGAACAAATTATTATTTACAATGACGGCATACCGGGGAACAGTGGGTTAACTGCCTTGCTGAGGGCAGAACAACAGATTTTTACCTGGTCAGCTCGGGATTCGATCTAGCAGCCTTTAGGTTACTGGCCGAACGCTCTAACCACTCGGCTACCTGCAGCCCCTACACTCTAACCACTAGGCTACCTGCCGCCCCTACACTCTAACCACTAGGCTACCTGCCGCCCCTACACTCTAACCACTAGGCTACCTGCCTCCTCTACACTCTAACCACTAGGCTACCTGCCTCCTCTACACTCTAACCACTAGGCTACCTGCCTCCTCTACACTCTAACCACTAGGCTACCTGCCTCCTCTACACTCTAACCACTAGGCTACCTGCAGCCCCTACACTCTAACCACTAGGGCTACCTAACCACTAGGCTACCTGCCTCCTCTACACTCTAACCACTAGGCTACCTGCCTCCTCTACACTCTAACCACTAGGCTACCTGCAGCCCCTACACTCTAACCACTAGGCTACCTGCAGCCCCTACACTCTAACCACTAGGCTACCTGCAGCCCCTACACTCTAACCACTAGGCTACCTGCCTCCTCTACACTCTAACCACTAGGCTACCTGCCTCCTCTACACTCTAACCACCAGGCTACCTGCCTCCTCTACACTCTAACCACTAGGCTACCTGTAGCCCCTACACTCTAACCACTAGGCTACCTGCCGCCCCTACACTCTAACCACTAGGCTACCTGCCTCCTCTACACTCTAACCACTAGGCTACCTGCAGCCCCTACACTCTAACCACTAGGTTACCTGCCTCCTCTACACTCTAACCACTAGGCTACCTGCCGCCCCTACACAGTCTAACCACTACAGCCTAACCCTAGGCTCTAACCACTAGGCTACCTGCAGCCCCTACACTCTAACCACTAGGCTACCTGCAGCCCCTACACTCTAACCACTAGGCTACCTGCTGCCCCTACACTCTAACACAGGCTAGGCTACACCTAACCACCTACCTAGCCCCTACACTCTAACCACTAGGCTACCTGCAGCCCCTACACTCTAACCACTAGGCTACCTGCCGCCCCCTACACTCTAACCACTAGGCTACCTGCAGCCCCTACACTCTAACCACTAGGCTACCTGCTGCCCCTACACTCTAACCACTAGGCTACCTGCCTCCTCTACACTCTAACCACTAGGCTACCTGCCGCCCCTACACTCTAACCACTAGGCTACCTGCAGCCCCTACACTCTAACCACTAGGCTACCTGCCTCCTCTACACCTAACCACTAGGCTACCTGCCTGCCCCCTACACTCTAACCACTAGGCTACCTGCCTCCTCTACACTCTAACCACAGGCCCCTACACTCTAACCACTAGGCTACCTGCAGCCCCTACACTCTAACCACTAGGCTACCTGCCTCCCCTACACTCTAACCACTAGGCTACCTGCAGCCCCTACACTCTAACCACTAGGCTACCTGCCTCCTCTACACTCTAACCACTAGGCTACCTGCAGCCCTACACTCTAACCACTAGGCTACCTGCAGCCCCTACACTCTAACCACTAGGCTACCTGCCGCCCCTACACTCTAACCACTAGGCTACCTGCAGCCCCTACACTCTAACCACTAGGCTACCTGCAGCCCCTACACTCTAACCACTAGGCTACCTGCCGCCTCTACACTCTAACCACTAGGCTACCTGCAGCCTCTACTTACAGGCCGTATGAAGGTGACAGCATCAGGTGGAACGAAGAGACTGGCAGCGAAGGCTGTGAGGTGGCGGGTGCTGCAGACGGCCCGGCTGGCATTGGTCTCTGCCAGCGGCACCATGCCGTCCGTACGCCACAGCTTGGCGCTCTCGCTGAAGTACTGGCACAGGGACGTAAACACACCCACCTAGAGAAGGGACGGAATGAGTCAGAGAGATATTTAGAAGGGAAGGTCAGGGTTTTCAATGCAAGTCAACACATGGTTTCCTTCTTAGAGAGCTTGTTAAACAACAGATTCTATCTAGTATATACACTCACCGGACAGTTTATTAGGTACACCCATCTAGTACCCGATCGTACCCCCACCCTTTAGCCTCCAGAACACCCCAAATTCTTCGGGTCATGGATTCTACAAGGTGTGGGAAATATTCTTATTAAATACCACATAGTTGAATGGATGCTCACAAAAAGTTCATGCTGGAGGTCTGGATGGTGTCACACAGATGCTGCAGATTGGACGGTGGTAGATTCACGCTGCCAACAGCACGCTTCCATCTCATCCCACAGGTGTTCTATTGGGTTTGGTCAGCAACAACATTCTGATTGGCTGTGGCGTTCAGGCTAGGATGGTCTGTGCGTTCCATCGGTGCTCAGTCGGTATCAAGAGACCTAACGTGTGCTAGGAAAACAGTTCCCACGCCAGTACACCCCCGCCACCAGGCAGGATGGGTCAGTTGTCCAGCGTTGGTGACGGCCAGTACACCCCCGCCACCAGGCAGGATGGGTCAGTTGTCCAGTGTTGGTGACGGCCAGTACATCCTGCTCCTCCTTACACAAAGGCAGGATGGGTCAGTTGTCCAGTGTTGGTGAGCGCCTCCATGCTCTGGACACTTACCCCCGCCTTGCCAGGCAGGATGGAGTCAGTTGTCCAGTGTTGGTGACGCCTCATGCTACCCTAGAGTGAAAGCACTGCCAGCATTCAAAAGTGACCAAAACATCAGCCAGGGCAGGATGGGTCAGTTGTCCAGTGTTGGTGACGGCCAGTACACCCCCGCCGCCAGGCAGGATGGGTCAGTTGTCCAGTGTTGGTGACGGCCAGTACACCCCCGCCACCAGGCAGGATGGGTCAGTTGTCCAGTGTTGGTGACCAGTGCCAGCATACACCCCCGTAGGCAGGATGGGTCAGTTGTCCAGTGTTGGTGACGGCCAGTACACCCCCGCCGCCAGGCAGGATGGGTCGGTTGTCCAGTGTTGGTGACGGCCAGTACACCCCCGCCAGGCAGGATGGGTCAGTTGTCCAGTGTTGGTGACGGCCAGTACACCCCGCCGCCAGGCAGGATGGGTCGGTTGTCCAGTGTTGGTGACGGCCAGTACACCCCCGCCACCAGGCAGGATGGGTCAGTTGTCCAGTGTTGGTGACGGCCAGTAGACCCCCGCCACCAGGCAGGATGGGTCGGTTGTCCAGCGTTGGTGACGGCCAGTACACCCCCGCCACCAGGCAGGATGGGTCGGTTGTCCAGTGTTGGTGACGGCCAGTAGACCCCCGCCACCAGGCAGGATGGGTCGGTTGTCCAGTGTTGGTGACGGCCTGCCCACTGGGGACGCTTCCTCTTGTTTTTAGCTGATAGGAGTGGAACCCGCTGTGGTCGTCTGCTGTATTGGCCAATCCCGGGACAAGGATCGATGAGTTGTGTTTTCTGAGATGCCGTTCTGCACAACACTGTCGTATTGTGTCGTTATTTGTCTGTTTGTGGCCCTGAATGTTCACCTTGCACGATTCTTGCCATTCTCTTTCGACTTCTCTCATCAACGAGCCGTTTTCACCCACAGGACTGCCGCTGACTGGATGTTTTGTGTTCATTCTTCACACATCATTCTTGGGAAACCCTAGACTGTCGTGTGTGAAAAGCCAGGAGGGACGTTCTGAGATACTGTATCCGGTGTACCTGGCACCAACGATCAAACCACACTCAGAGTCTCTTAGATCACTAGTTTTGTCCATTGTAACGTTCAATGGAACAGTAACTGAATGCCTCGATGCCTGTCTGCCTGCGTTATATCAAGCCCTGGACAGGTGGATCACTGTCTGTAGGAGTTAACCATCTTCCAGAACAGGATGGTGTACCTAATAAACTGTCCTGTAGGAGTTAACCAACTTCCTGAACAGGGTGGTGTACCTAATAAACTGTCCTGTAGGTGTTAACCAACTTCCTGAACAGGGTGGTGTACCTAATAAACTGTCCTGTAGTTGTTAACCATCTTCCTGAACAGGGTGGTGTACCTAATAAACTGTCCTGTAGGAGTTAACCATCTTCCTGAACAGGGTGGTGTACCTAATAAACTGTCCTGTAGGTATTAACCATCTTCCTGAACAGGGTGGTGTACCTAATAAACTGTCCTGTTGGTATTAACCATCTTCCTGAACAGGGTGGTGTACCTAATAAACTGTCCTGTAGGTTGTTAACATCTTCCTGAACATGGTGTACCTAATTGTCCTGAACAGGGTGGTGTACCTAATAAACTGTCCTGTAGGAGTTAACCATCTTCCTGAACAGGGTGGTGTACCTAATAAACTGTCCTGTAGGTATTAACCAACTTCCTGAACAGGGTGGTGTACCTAATAAACTGTCCTGTAGGTGTATGTATAATGCTTTATAACATCCTTTATAATGCACTTAAAATGTGTTATGACACTGACTCTAAGCGCCAATGAGTTTTAACAAACACCCACCTCCAGACGCACCCCCGCGCACTGGGGGAGTCAGTGGTACAGCCCGTTGTCACGTTGACATAGTAGTCCAGGGTTGTGTCATGGGACCTGGGCAACCGGAGAAGAGAGAGGGGTGGTTGGTTAGATCTGAGTAAAATGGCTGCCGAAGTTGACATGTATACACAGCATTTACAGTAGTCTCTACTGAAGTGTTTCACTCTCTTGACAAGAGGAAGTTCATCTCATGACTTAACATAAGACATCCAGAGTAGAGAGACTGCTTAGACAGACGAGAGAGACAGAGAGAGACCACTTAGACAGACGAGACAGAGAGAGACCACTTAGACAGACACTTAGAGAGACAGAGAGAGACCACTTAGACAGATGAGAGAGACAGAGAGAGACCACTTAGACAGACGAGAGAGACAGAGAGAGACCACTTAGACAGACGAGAGAGCCAGAGAGAGACCGCTTAGACAGACGAGAGAGACAGAGAGAGACCACTTAGACAGACGAGAGAGACAGAGCGAGACCACTTAGACAGACGAGACAGAGAGAGACCACTTAGACACTAGAGAGAGACAGAGAGAGACCGCTTAGACAGACGAGAGAGACAGAGAGAGACCACTTAGACAGACGAGAGAGACAGAGAGAGACCACTTAGACAGACGAGAGAGACAGAGAGAGACCACTTAGACAGATGAGAGAGACAGAGAGAGACCACTTAGACAGACGAGAGAGACAGAGAGACCACTTAGACAGACGAGAGAGACAGAGAGAGACCACTTAGACAGACGAGAGAGACCGCTTAGACAGACGAGAGAGACAGAGAGAGACCACTTAGACAGATGAGAGAGAAAGAGAGAGACCACTTAGACAGATGAGAGAGAGAGAGACCACTTAGACAGACAGAGACAGGGAGAGACCACTTAGACAAACAAGAGAGAGACCACTTAGACAGACAGAGACAGGGAGAGACCACTTAGACAGACAGAGAGAGACCACTTAGACAGACAAGAGAGAGACCACTTAGACAGACAAGAGAGACAGAGACAGAGAGAGACCGCTTAGACAGACACAGAGACAGAGATAAAGAGAAAGAGAGATACAATAAATCAACAAGGCCCAAGGTCAGTGCCTGGATACAGTAATGTGTAATATTCATAGTAGGGTCACGACCACTGTTCCCTCTAACTGCTCTCTGCACTGAGTTTCAGGTCTGCTGAGCGCGTTTACTGTGAACACTGAGACTGTACCAGCTTTAAGTTACAGATTTACTGTGAACACTGAGGCTGTACCAGCTTTAAGTTACAGTTTTACTGTGAACACTGAGGCTGTACCAGCTTTAAGTTACAGTTTTACTGTGAACACTGAGGCTGTGCCAGCTTTAAGTTACAGTTTTACTGTGAACACTGAGGCTGTACCAGCTTTAAGTTACAGTTTTACTGTGAACACTGAGGCTGTACCAGCTTTAAGTTACAGTTTTACTGTGAACACTGAGGCTGTGCCAGCTTTAAGTTACAGTTTTACTGTGAACACTGAGGCTGTACCAGCTTTAAGTTACAGTTTTACTGTGAACACTGAGGCTGTATCAGCTTTAAGTTACAGATTTACTGTGAACACTGAGGCTGTACCAGCTTTAAGTTACAGTTTTACTGTGAACACTGAGGCTGTACCAGCTTTAAGTTACAGTTTTACTGTGAACACTGAGGCTGTACCAGCTTTAAGTTACAGTTTTACTGTGAACACTGAGGCTGTATCAGCTTTAAGTTACAGTTTTACTGTGAACACTGAGGCTGTACCAGCTTTAAGTTACAGTTTTACTGTGAACACTGAGGCTGTACCAGCTTTAAGTTACAGTTTTACTGTGAACACTGAGGCTGTACCAGCTTTAAGTTACAGTTTTACTGTGAACACTGAGGCTGTAACAGCTTTAAGTTACAGTTTTACTGTGAACACTGAGGCTGTATCAGCTTTAAGTTACAGTTTTACTGTGAACACTGAGGCTGTATCAGCTTTAAGTTACAGTTTTACTGTGAACACTGAGGCTGTACCAGCTTTAAGTTACAGTTTTACTGTGAACACTGAGGCTGTACCAGCTTTAAGTTACAGATTTACTGTGAACACTGAGGCTGTACCAGCTTTAAGTTACAGTTTTACTGTGAACACTGAGGCTGTACCAGCTTTAAGTTACAGATTTAACAGTGGTCAGGTAGGCGACTGTGGCTATTTGATCATAATGTAGGTCTACCAGAGGAGCCGACCATCAAAACAATGGAGAAAATGCATCCCATAATATTTTAACATGGAAATAGCTGTTCTATCATTCAGCCCACAGTAGCAGCCAATGTGTGGTATTCAATGTTGGCTACATTCCATGAGACCTTTGGAAAAAACACATTCAGGACTTGACATGAACCTGTTTATCCACTTGTCCTTCAGACAAGGAGGTGACTGAAAAATGTTGTTGAGTCGTTTGATGCAAGAAACCACTTTATGAAATAAAATGCATTATTATTCTCATACCATTATTACAGAGAATCAGACTAATTATGCTTCCCTCTGCCGATTGGCTACTTAGCTTATTCAAGCCTGTCTCAAAATACAACACTGCCCCTTTAAGACAAAAAAGCTCTTTACCGGACTGGACTCCCTTTTCAAAGATGTCTAGAAATGCACACGTTTTGTGTCTTGTAGGAAGCAACCACTCCCCCATTGAGGATTACAACTGATCTATAACTGGGCTAATAACTCACCAACGAGCAAAGAATATGAACAAATGTGCACTCATCCCTACATGCAGCTCTCGCGTTGATCTCAAAACAAGCGCATCTACCTACGACCGCTCATGCTGTAAACACAGTCCAGTTCAAAGTGAATGGCACAGATCCATATATGGCAATGGCCTATTTGAATATAGGCCTACTGCAGCTCTGATTGATTATGGCGCACCGGTCTGTATAGAGTACGGTATAGAGTAGTGTGTGTCAATGCAATAGAATCCTACTCCGATGCGTTCTGCATACAACAAAATCTCTTTCACAGTTAGTTTTTCCATACTAAGTCTTCCATAGTTCAGTTTGTTTCGGTATGTTACATTGAAAGTGGCTAATATTGCATTGATTCGAGCACAATTCTCACAGGGAAACGATAGTGTTAACGGGGAAAACTAAAAAGTTGAGGTTCTGTCTTGTGCTTCTCTGCGCGGGCTGATATTAATTCTGCGTGGCAGTCCATAGAAGGAACATTGACTCATTCCATATCACTGTGGCAACCACTCACTCTGGGGACAGGAAGAAGGTGTACTTCCTGTGGTCCAGGTCCCGCCCCCTGGTCATGCTGAGTGTGATGCGTTTCCTGTCTGTGAAGTTGAACTCGTTGGGCCAGTTGGAGGAGTGGAGGTAGGTCATGATGGAGGGGTCCGCCTCGCTCACCTCTGACCACACTCCATCTGGAGAGGAGTAGGGGACAGGGGTGAGCTTACCCCCTCTCTGTACATCCCTAAATACTGCCCCTATACACTATTCAATTCAATACAACTTTATTGATATCCCAAAAATGTCAATTACTTATTTGACTTGATTTGGCAATTGAAAAATACAATTTAGTCCCACATACCCTGCAAACTTACTATAAAGAGGTACAGCTAAAGCGGGAATAGGTATTATATTGTGATTATATTTATACTGCGAATCTGTTTCTATTGTGGCTTTGTTTCTATTGTGATGCAGTTCCTATTGTGATTCTGTTCCTATTGTGATGCTGTTCCTATTGTGATTCTATGTATATCGTCATTCTGTTTCTATTGTGATTATGTTTCTATTGTGATGCTGTTTCTATTGTGATTCTATTCCTATTGTGATGCAGTTCCTATTGTGATTCTGTTCCTATTGTGATGCTGTTCCTATTGTGATTCTATGTATATCGTCATTCTGTTTCTATTGTGATTATGTTTCTATTGTGATGCTGTTTCTATTGTGACTATATTCCTATTGTGATTATATTTATATGGTGATTCTATTGTGATTATGTTTCTAATGTGATTCTATTTCTATTGTGATTCTATGTATATTGTGATTCCATTTCTATTGTGATTCTATTCCTATTGCGATTCTATATTGTGATTATATTGTGATTCTGTTTCTATTGATTATTTTTCTATTGGGATTCTATTTATATTGTGATTCTATTCCTATTGTGATTATATTATGATTCTGTTTCTATTGTGATTCTATTTCTATTGTGATTCTATTGTGATTCTATTCCTACTGTGATTCTATTCCTATTATGATTCTATTCCTATTGTGATTCTATTTCTATTGTGATTCTATTGTGATTATGTTTCTATTGTTATTATATTCCTATTGTGATTCTAGTGTGATTCTATTTATATTGTGATTCTATTTATATTGTGATTATGTTTCTATTGTGATTATATTCCTACTGTGATTCTAGTGTGATTCTATTTATATTGTGATTCTATTTCTATTGTCATTACTTTTATATTGTGATTCTAGTGTGAATCTATGTCTATTGTGATTCTAGTGTGAATCTATGTATATTGTGATTCTATTGTGACTCTATTCCTATTGTGATTCTATTCCTATTGTGATTCTATTTCTATTGTGATTCTATTTATATCGCGATTCTATTATCTATGTCTATTGTGATTCTTTTAAGATTCTATTTATATTGTGATTCTATTTAAATTGTGATTCTATTTATATTGTGATTCTATTGTGATTCTATTTATATTGTGATTCTAGTGTGATTCTATTTATATTGTGATTCTATTTATATTGTGATTCTAGTGATTCTATTTATATTGTGATTCTATTATGATTCTATTTATATTGTTATTCTATTTCTATTGTGATTCTATTGTGATTCTATTTCTATTGTGATTCTATTGTGATTCTGTTTCTATTGTGATTCTATTCCTATTGTGATTCTATTCCTATTGTGATTCTATTTCTATTGTGATTCTATTTCTATTGTGATTCTATTTATATTGTGATTCTATTCCTATTGTGATTATATTATGATTCTGTTTCTATTGTGATTCTATTCCTACTGTGATTCTATTCCTATTATGATTCTATTCCTATTGTGATTCTATTTCTATTGTGATTCTATTATGATTCTATTTCTATTGTGATTCTATTTCTATTGTGATTCTGTTTCTATTGTGATTCTATTTATATTGTGATTATGTTTCTATTGTGATTATATTCCTACTGTGATTCTAGTGTGATTATATTTATATTGTGATTCTATTTCTATTGTCATTCTTTTTATATTGTGATTCTAGTGTGAATCTATGTCTATTGTGATTCTAGTGTGAATCTATGTATATTGTGATTCTATTGTGACTCTATTCCTATTGTGATTCTGTTTCTATTGTGATTATATTTCTATTGTGATTCTATTTCTATTGTGATTCTATTTCTATTGTGATTATGTTTCTATTGTGATTCTATTTCTATTGTGATTATATTTCTATGGTGATTCTGTTTCTATTGTGATTCTGTTTCTATTGTGATTCTGTTTCTACTGTGATTCTATTTCTATTGTGATTCTGTTTCTATTGTGATTCTATTTCTATTGTGATTCTATTTCTATTGTGATTCTGTTTCTATTGTGATTCTATTGTGATTCTGTTTCTATTGTGATTCTGTTTCTATTGTGATTCTATTCCTATGATTCTTACCGTCCAGGGTGGTGAAGTTGAGTTGGATGAACAGTCCGGCCTGCTGGTTGGAGTTACCGGCGCTGACCCGTACGATGACAGAGTCACACCGGCTCACGTTAACGGCCCTGGCTAAAGGGACTCCCGTCACCCTGCCCCATTGCTGTCGGTGGCGCTGCCATTGTTCACGGCAACGGTGATGGCTTGGTTGTCGTCGAGGTCTGAGATTGGGATCTGGGAACCATTCTCTGCCCGGAACTCCATGGAGGCCACCTATAGTAGATTAGGATTAGAATAGATTAGAAGACATTGATATCAACATCATGAATCCTCCATAATAGAAAACACATCATACAGACAGTATAAATAAATAAGAAACAAGTCCGTACCTCGGTACTGACTGTGTAGTTAGCCACAAAGTTAAAGGGGAACGGGTTGGGCTCCACCTGGAGAGGGGAGAGATGGGGAGGGAGGAAGGATGGGAGGGAGGGAGGATGGGAGGGAGGATGGGAGGAAGGGAGGATGGGAGGGTGGGAGGGAGGGAGGGAGGAAGGATGGGAGGGAGGAAGGATGGGAGGGAGGAAGGATGGGAGGGAGGGAGGGAGGTTAAAACAGGTATGAAGGAATACACATCTATGATGACTTGATGAATGTGTACATGGGTACTTTGACGGACAGTCACTCTCTCTCACACACACACACACACACACACACACACACACACACACACACACACACACACACACACACACACACACACACACACACACACACACACACACACACACACACACTCTCACCTGGAACATGAGTTGTACCACGCTGGTAGCTGCTCTGCTCAGACTGTTGTTGAAGGCTCTGGGGATGGAGAACCGTCTGCACTCTGGGAGAACACAGTCCAATACAACTTGGTTTAATACAACAGTATAGAGCTTTATTTAATAGAACACAATAAAATAACTTTATTTAATAGAACACAATAAAATAACTTTATTTAATAGAACACAACAGTATAGAGCTTTATATAATAGAACACAATAAAATAACTTTATTTAATAGAACACAATAAAATAACTTTATTTAATAGAACAGAATAGAATAGTAATAGAAAACATTGGTGTCTGATTTAAGATTTAAAAAACGTCTTCAATTCAGTTCTCCACCCTACAAGACCACACACACACCCATCTCTCCTCTCTCACACCCCCTCCCATCTCTCCTCTCTCACACCCCCTCCCATCTCTCCTCTCTCACACCCCCTCCCATCTCTCCTCTCTCACACCCCCTCCCATCTCTCCTCTCTCACACCCCCTCCCATCTCTCCTCTCTCACGCCCCCACAGACACACACCCTCCCATCTCTCCCCTCTCACGCCCCCCACACACACCCCCTCCCATCTCTCCTCTTTCACACTCCCCCCTGCCACACAGACCCCACACACCCCCTCCCATCTCTCCTCTCTCACGCCCCCCACAGACACACCCCCTCCCATCTCTCCTCTCTCACGCCCCCCCCCGCCACACACACACTCACCCCACACACCCCCTCCCTTCTCTCCTCTCTCACACTCCCCCCCTGCCACACAGACCCCACACACCCCCTCCCATCTCTCCTCTCTCACGCCCCCCCCGCCACACACACACTCACCCCACACACCCCCTCCCTTCTCTCCTCTCTCACGCCCCCTCCCCCCCCACACACACACTCACACACCCCCAAACACCTCCTCCCATCTCTCCTCTCTCACGCCCCCTCCCCCCCCCCCGCCACACACACTCACACCCCCCACACACACACTCACCCCACCCACACACACACTCACACCACCACACACACACTCACCCCCCCCCCACATACACATACACCTTTCCACCTCCACCTCTTACACCTACCCGGTGAGTCATCGTCGTGGTAACAGAACAGTGACTGGGGGTCGGCCCGTTTCCCCGTGGCGGCGATCTCCGTCCCCCGCAGCACCAGTGGCTCCTCGTTAAGGACGCGGGAGTGCATCAGGATACGCATCAGCGCCGACGACAGATTATAGGCCTTGGCTGCTACGCGCAGGGGGTGGGCCTCGGGGGGAAGGGCTGGTGGGGCTGGGGGAGGGAGGAGTCCAGATGGAGGTCGGGGGGCCCCAAGAGCTGCTGGGAGGCCGACTGGCTAACCTGGTGGATAAGGTCACCTGGAGGGAGGAGGAGAAAGGGGTGGGGGGAGGAGGGAGGGAGAGGGAAGGGAGAAGAGGGGGGAGGAGACGAGAGGGGAGGGGGAGAAGAGAGAGGAGAGAGAGGGAGGGAGGGGAGGGAGAGGAGAGAGGAACAGGAGGAGTGGGTGGGAGGGAAGAGAGGAATGGGAGAAGGAGGGAGGGAGAGGAGAGAGGAATGGGAGAAGGAGGGAGGAGAGAGGAGAGGGGGAGGAATGGGAGAAGGAGGGAGGGAGAGGAGAGAGGAATGGGAGAAGGAGGGGAGGGAGAGGAGAGAGAGGAAGGGAGAAAGAGGAGGGAGGGAGAGGAGAGAGGAAGGAAGAAAGAGGAGGGAGGGAGAGGAAAGAGGGAAGGGAGAAAGAGGAGGGAGGGAGAGGAGAGAGGAATGGGAGAAGGAGGAGGGAGGGAGAGGGAGAGAGGAAGGGAGAAAGAGGAGGGAGGGAGAGGAGAGAGGAAGGGAGAAAGAGGAGGGAGGGAGAGGAAAGAGGAAGGGAGGAAGAGGAGGGAGGGAGAGGAGAGAGGAAGGGAGAAGGAGGTAAAGATGAGGCGTTCTGTAGAGTCTTGGAAAGTCTTAAATAAAATAGTGACATTTTCTGAAGAAGATTTGTGGTTATGGTAGTGGAAGAACATTCAACTGTGTGTGTGTGTGTGTATGTGTGTGTGTGTGTGTGTGTGTGTGTGTGTGTGTGTGTGTGTGTGTGTGTGTGTGTGTGTGTGTGTGTGTGTGTGTGTGTGTGTGTGTGTGTGTGTGTGTGTGTGTACTCACCCATGATGTTGAGGATGTTGTCTGCTATCTCAGTAGGTGTGACTGTTCCCTGCTTGGTGTCTGTCTCCAGGATGTCCAACATCAACTCCAGCTTATTCAACGTGCTGTTCTGACATTCCTCACAGATAAACTCACGACTCACCGCCTGACACACACACACACACACACACACACACACACACACACAAACACACACGTCAATACTTTAGTTTCCTAGAACACAAACTTTCCAATAATCAATAACACAGAGAGGAGATGTGTTTAATTGATTGAACTTTCTCTCTTTCTCCTTCCTTCCCTCCCTGCCCCTCTACCCTCCCTCTCACTCTGCCACTCCCTCCCTCCATTCCCCCCCTCTACCCTCCCTCCATCTCACCCTGCCCCTCCCTCTCTCCCTGCCCCTCTACCCTCCCTCTCACCCTGCCCTTCCCTCCCTCTCACCCTGCCCTTCCCTCCCTCTCACCCTGCCCTTCCCTCCCTCTCACCCTGCCCTTCCCTCGCTCTCACCCTGCCCTTCCCTCCCCTCCCTGCCCTTCCCTCCCTCTCACCCTGCCCTTCCCCTCACCCTGCCCTTCCCTCCCTCTCACCCTGCCCTTCCCTCCCTCCCTCCCTGCCCCTCTACCCTCCCTCCCTGCCACAGACCCTCCCTCACTCCCTGCCCCTCTACCCTCCCACATTGCCACAGACCCTCCATCCCTGCCCCTCTACCCTCCCTCCCTGCCACAGACCCTCCCTGCCCCTCTTACCCTCCCTCCCTGGCCCTCTACCCTCCCTCCCTGCCCTTCTACCCTCCCTGCCGCTCTACACACCCTGCCCCTCTACCCTCACACCCTGCCACAGACCCTCCCTTCCTCCCTGCCCTTCCCTCCCTCCCTCTCACCCTGCCATTCCCTCCCCTCACCCTGCCCTCACTCCCCTCACCCTACCCCTCTACCCTCCCTCCTTGCCCCTCTACCCTTCCTCCCTGCCCCTCTACTCTCACACCCTGCCACAGACCCTCCCTCCCTCCCTCCCTCCCTCCCTGCCCCTCTTACCCTCCCTCCCCTCACCCTGCCCCTCCCTCCCTCCCTCCCTGCCCCTCTACCCTCCCTGCCCCTCTACCCTCCCTCCCTGCCCCTCTACCCTCCCTGCCTGACCCTCTATCCTCCCTCCCTTCCCCTCCACCCTCCCTCACTGCCCCTCTACCCCCTGCCCCTCCACCCTCCCTCCCTGCCCCTCTACCCTCCCTGCCTGACCCTCTACCCTCCCTCCCTGCCCCTCTACCCTCCCTCCCTGCCCCTCTACCCTCCCTCCCTGCCCCTCTACCCTCCCTCCCTGCCCCTCTACCCTCCCTCCCTGCCCCTCTACACTCCCTCCCTACTTCACTGTGTGTGTGTGTGTGTGTGTGTGTGTGTGTGTGTGTGTGTGTGTGTGTGTGTGTGTGCGTGTGTGTCTCACCGTGCATTGTGCCAGGGCAGGGTTCTTCATAGTGTGTGTGTGTGTGTGTGTGTGCGTGCGTGCGTGTCCCACCGTGCATTGTGCCAGGGCAGCCGAGGTCTGCTGTATGTCGTTAACTGTAGTCAGGTCGAGGGCCGTGAGAGCTCTGGTGATGTCACTACGCACGATGACCCGGTAACCGCGCTCCGCCCTGGATACTATCGGCGACTCACGGGTCTGCTCATACTGGGAGAGGACAGGGGTAAACAGAGCAAATAATGAAAAACACTATATATATATATTTATATATATATTTAATTCTGTGATGAGAAAGGAGGAGAGAGAGAGGAGTGGGAGGAGAAGAGGAGGAGAAGTAAACGAGAAAAGAGAAAGTAGAAGAGGAGACGAGGGGGAGAGAGAGAAGAGATGAGGGGGAGAGAGAGAAGAGACGAGAGGGAGAGAGAGAGGAGACGAGGGAGAGAGAGAGAGGAGAAGATGGGGAGAGAGAGAGGAGAAGATGGGGAGAGAGAGAGGAGAAGATGGGGTGAGAGAAAGGAGACGAGGGGGACAGAGAGAGGAGACGAGGGAGAGAGAGAGAGAGAGGAGAAGAGGGGGAGAGAGAGAGGAGACGAGGGAGAGAGGGGAGAAGATGGGGAGAGAGAGAGAAGAGAGAGAGAGAGGAGAAGATGGGGTGAGAGAAAGGAGACGAGGGGGACAGAGAGAGGAGACGAGGGAGAGAGAGAGAGGAGAAGATGGGGAGAGAGAGGAGAAGAGGGGGAGAGAGAGAGGAGAAGAGGGAGGAGAGAGAGAGAGGAGAAGATGGGGTGAGAGAAAGGAGACGAGGGGGAGAGAGAGAGGAGACGAGGGAGAGAGAGAGGAGAAGATGGGGAGAGAGAGAGGAGATGAGGGAGAGAGAGAGGAGACAAGGGGAGAGGGAGAAGATGGGGAGAGAGAGAGGAGAAGAGGGAGAGAGAGAGAGGAGAAGATGGGGTGAGAGAAAGGAGCCGAGGGGGACAGAGAGAGGAGACGAGGGAGAGAGAGAGAGGAGAAGATGGGGAGAGAGAGAGGAGAAGAGGGGGAGAGAGAGAGGAGACGAGGGAGAGAGGGGAGAAGATGGGGAGAGAGAGAGGAGAAGAGGGAGAGAGAGGAGAAGATGGGGTGAGAGAAAGGAGCCGAGGGGGACAGAGAGAGAAGATGGGGAGAGAGAGGAGATGAGGGAGAGAGAGGAGAAGATGGGGAGAGAGAGAGGAGAAGAGGGGAGAGAGGAGATGAGGGAGAGAGAGGAGAAGATGGGGAGAGAGAGAGGAGATGGGGAGAGAGAGGGAGAGAGAGAAGATGGGGAGAGAGAGAGGAGATGGGGAGAGAGAGGAGAAGATGGGGAGAGAGAGAGGAGAAGAAGAGGGGAAAATTTTTTTATTTTAGGAGAACAAGAACACATTCTTATTTTCAGGGTCAGTTAAGGACGGAGAGAGGAGTTTAAGCCTGGGGAGGAGGAGAAGAGGGGGAGATTTGTACCTTGAAGATGGGGGTTTGAAGGAGACAAGGAGACTAGTCCAACGCTCTAAGATGGGGAGAGAGAGAGGAGGAGAGGGGAAAAGAGAGAGGAGACGATGGGAGGAGGGAGGAAAGGAGAGGGGTAGTTAACAGGTGGTCGCTATTCATAGACAACACCATGGGAAATCACTCTCTCTCTCCTGACTGAGGGTTTCTGCCTCACTGGCTGAACACATTAGCTTGACTGATGGGTACAGGGGGGAGAGAGAGAGAGATACATATAGGGGGAGAGAGAGATACATATAGGGGAGAGAGAGAGAGAGACATATAGGGGGAGAGAGAGAGAGACATATAGGGGGGGAGAGAGAGAGACAGACATATAGGGGGGAGAGAGAGAGAGACATATAGGGGGAGAGAGAGAGACAGACATATAGGGGGAGAGAGAGAGAGAGACAGACATATAGGGGGAGAGAGAGAGACAGACATATAGGGGGAGAGAGAGAGAGACAGACATATAGGGGGAGAGAGAGAGACAGACATATAGGGGGAGAGAGAGAGACAGACATATAGGGGAGAGAGAGAGAGACAGACATATAGGGGGAGAGGGGAGACATATAGGGGGAGAGAGAGACAGACATATAGGGGGGAGAGAGAGAGACAGACATATAGGGGGAGAGAGAGAGACAGACATATAGGGGGGAGAGAGACAGACATATAGGGGGAGAGAGAGAGACAGACATATAGGGGGGAGAGAGAGAGACAGACATATAGGGGGAGAGAGAGAGACAGACATATAGGGGGAGAGAGAGAGACAGACATATAGGGGGAGAGAGAGAGACAGACATATAGGGGGGAGAGAGAGAGACAGACATATAGGGGGAGAGAGAGAGAGACAGACATATAGGGGGAGAGAGAGAGACAGACATATAGGGGGGAGAGAGAGAGAGACAGACATATAGGGGGGAGAGAGAGAGACAGACATATAGGGGAGAGAGACAGACATATAGGGGGGAGAGAGAGACAGACATATAGGGGGGGAGAGAGAGACAGACATATAGGGGGAGAGAGAGACAGACATATAGGGGGAGAGAGAGAGACAGACATATAGGGGGAGAGAGAGAGACAGACATATAGGGGGAGAGAGAGAGACAGACATATAGGGGGAGAGAGAGAGAGACAGACATATAGGGGGAGAGAGAGAGACAGACATATAGGGGAGAGAGAGAGACAGACATATAGGGGGAGAGAGAGACAGACATATAGGGGGGAGAGAGAGACAGACATATAGGGGAGATAGCGAGAGAGACAGACATATAGGGGGAGAGAGAGACAGACATATAGGGGGGAGAGAGAGACAGACATATAGGGGGAGAGAGAGACAGACATATAGGGGGGAGAGAGAGAGACAGACATATAGGGGAGAGAGAGAGACAGACATATAGGGGGAGAGAGAGAGACAGACATATAGGGGGAGAGAGAGAGACAGACATATAGGGGGAGAGAGACAGACATATAGGGGAGAGAGAGAGACAGACATATAGGGGGAGAGAGAGAGACAGACATATAGGGGGGGAGAGAGAGACAGACATATAGGGGGGAGAGAGAGAGACAGACATATAGGGGGGAGAGAGAGAGACAGACATATAGGGGAGAGAGAGAGACAGACATATAGGGGAGAGAGAGAGAGACAGACATATAGGGGGGGAGAGAGAGACAGACATATAGGGGAGAGAGAGAGACAGACATATAGGGGGAGAGAGAGAGACAGACATATAGGGGGGAGAGAGAGACAGACATATAGGGGGGAGAGAGAGACAGACATATAGGGGGAGAGAGAGACAGACATATAGGGGGAGAGAGAGAGAGACAGACATATAGGGGGGAGAGAGAGACAGACATATAGGGGGGAGAGAGAGAGACAGACATATAGGGGGGAGAGAGAGACAGACATATAGGGGGAGAGAGAGAGACAGACATATAGGGGAGAGAGAGAGACAGACATATAGGGGAGAGAGAGAGACAGACATATAGGGGGAGAGAGAGACAGACATATAGGGGGAGAGAGAGAGACAGACATATAGGGGGAGAGAGAGAGACAGACATATAGGGGGAGAGAGAGACAGACATATAGGGGGGAGAGAGAGACAGACATATAGGGGGAGAGAGAGAGACAGACATATAGGGGGGGGGAGAGAGAGAGACAGACATATAGGGGGGAGAGAGAGACAGACATATAGGGGGAGAGAGAGAGACAGACATATAGGGGGAGAGAGAGAGACAGACATATAGGGGGGAGAGAGAGACAGACATATAGGGGGAGAGAGAGACAGACATATAGGGGGAGAGAGAGAGACAGACATATAGGGGGGGGAGAGAGAGAGACAGACATATAGGGGGAGAGAGAGAGACAGACATATAGGGGGGAGAGAGAGAGACAGACATATAGGGGGAGAGAGAGAGACAGACATATAGGGGGGGAGAGAGACAGACATATAGGGGGAGAGAGAGAGACAGACATATAGGGGAGAGAGAGAGACAGACATATAGGGGGGAGAGAGAGACATACATATAGGGGGAGAGAGAGACAGACATATAGGGGGAGAGAGAGAGACAGACATATAGGGGGGGAGAGAGAGACAGACATATAGGGGGGAGAGAGAGAGACAGACATATAGGGGGAGAGAGAGAGACAGACATATAGGGGGGAGGGGAGAGAGAGACAGACATATAGGGGGGAGAGAGAGACAGACATATGGGGGGAGAGAGAGAGACAGACATATAGGGGGAGAGAGAGAGAGAGACAGACATATAGGGGGAGAGAGAGACAGACATATAGGGGGAGAGAGAGAGACATACATATAGGGGGAGAGAGAGACAGACATATAGGGGGAGAGAGAGAGAGACAGACATATAGGGGGGGAGAGAGACAGACACAGACATATAGGGGGGAGAGAGAGACAGACATATAGGGGGAGAGAGACAGACATATAGGGGGGGAGAGAGACAGACATATAGGGGGAGAGAGAGAGACAGACATATAGGGGAGAGAGAGAGACAGACATATAGGGGAGAGAGAGACAGACATATAGGGGGAGAGAGAGAGACAGACATATAGGGGAGAGAGAGAGACAGACATATAGGGGGAGAGAGAGAGACAGACATATAGGGGGAGAGAGAGAGACAGACATATAGGGGGGAGAGAGAGACAGACATATAGGGGGGAGAGAGAGACAGACATATAGGGGGAGAGAGAGACAGACATATAGGGGGAGAGAGAGAGACAGACATATAGGGGGAGAGAGAGAGACAGACATATAGGGGGAGAGAGAGAGACAGACATATAGGGGGAGAGAGAGAGACAGACATATAGGGGAGAGAGAGACAGACATATAGGGGAGAGAGAGAGAGACAGACATATAGGGGGGAGAGAGAGAGAGACAGACATATAGGGGGAGAGAGAGACAGACATATAGGGGGAGAGAGAGAGACAGACATATAGGGGGAGAGAGAGACAGACATATAGGGGAGAGAGAGAGACAGACATATAGGGGGAGAGAGAGAGACAGACATATAGGGGGAGAGAGAGAGACAGACATATAGGGGGGAGAGAGAGACAGGGGGGGGAGAGAGAGACAGACATATAGGGGGGAGAGAGAGAGACAGACATATAGGGGGAGAGAGAGAGACAGACATATAGGGGAGAGAGAGAGACAGACATATGGGGGGAGAGAGAGACAGACAGGGGGGGAGAGAGAGACATATAGGGGGAGACAGACATATAGGGGGAGAGAGAGAGACAGACATATAGGGGAGAGAGAGAGACAGACATATAGGGGGGAGAGAGAGAGACAGACATATAGGGGGAGAGAGAGAGACAGACATATAGGGGGAGAGAGAGACAGACATATAGGGGGGAGAGAGAGACAGATATAGGGGGGAGAGAGAGACAGACATATAGGGGGAGAGAGAGAGACAGACATATAGGGGAGAGAGAGACAGACATATAGGGGGAGAGAGAGACAGACATATAGGGGGGAGAGAGAGAGAGACATATAGGGGGAGAGAGATAGACAGACATATAGGGGGAGAGAGAGAGACAGACATATAGGGGAGAGAGAGAGACAGACATATAGGGGGAGAGAGAGAGACAGACATATAGGGGGGGAGAGAGAGACAGACATATAGGGGGGGAGAGAGAGACAGACATATAGGGGGGAGAGAGAGACAGACATATGGGGGAGAGAGAGACAGACATATAGGGGAGAGAGAGAGACAGACATATAGGGGGAGAGAGAGAGACAGACATATAGGGGGAGAGAGAGACAGACATATAGGGGGGAGAGAGAGAGACAGACATATAGGGGGAGAGAGAGAGACAGACATATAGGGGGAGAGAGAGAGACAGACATATAGGGGAGAGAGAGAGACAGACATATAGGGGGGAGAGAGAGAGACAGACATATAGGGGGAGAGAGAGAGACAGACATATAGGGGGAGAGAGAGACAGACATATAGGGGGAGAGAGAGAGACAGACATATAGGGGGAGAGAGAGACAGACATATAGGGGGAGAGAGAGACAGACATATGGGGGGAGAGAGATAAACAGACATATAGGGGGAGAGAGAGAGACAGACATATAGGGGGGAGAGAGAGAGAGACAGACATATAGGGGGAGAGAGAGAGACAGACATATAGGGGGAGAGAGAGAGACAGACATATAGGGGGAGAGAGAGAGACAGACATATAGGGGAGAGAGAGACAGACATATGGGTGGGGAGAGAGACAGACATATAGGGGAGAGAGAGACAGACATATGGGGGGGAGAGATAAACAGACATATAGGGGGAGAGAGAGACAGACATATAGGGGGAGAGAGAGAGACAGACATATAGGGGGAGAGAGAGAGACAGACATATAGGGGGAGAGAGAGAGACAGACATATAGGGGGGAGAGAGAGAGACAGACATATAGGGGGAGAGAGATAAACAGACATATGGGGAGAGAGAGAGACAGACATATAGGGGAGAGAGAGAGAGACAGACATATAGGGGGGAGAGAGAGAGACAGACATATAGGGGGAGAGAGAGAGACAGACATATAGGGGGAGAGAGATAAACAGACATATGGGTGGAGAGAGAGAGACAGACATATAGGGGAGAGAGAGAGAGAGACAGACATATAGGGGAGAGAGAGAGACAGACATATATGGGGAGAGAGAGAGACAGACATATAGGGGAGAGAGAGAGACAGACATATGGGGGGAGAGAGAGAGACAGACATATAGGGGGAGAGAGAGACAGACATATAGGGGGAGAGAGAGAGACAGACATATAGGGGAGAGAGAGAGACAGACATATAGGGGGAGAGAGAGACAGACATATAGGGGGAGAGAGAGACAGACATATAGGGGGAGAGGGGAGAGAGAGAGAGACAGACATATAGGGGGAGAGAGAGACAGACATATAGGGGAGAGAGAGACAGACATATAGGGGAGAGAGAGAGACAGATATATAGGGGGAGAGAGAGACAGACATATAGGGGGGAGAGAGAGAGAGACATATAGGGGGGA
>NW_027008415.1:15000-22500 GCF_036934945.1 Oncorhynchus masou masou | reverse complement strand
GGAGAATAGAGTAGAGTAGATTATAGTAGAGTAGAATGCAGTAGAGTAGAGTAGAATAAAGTAGAGTACAGAGCATGGGAGAATAGAGTATAGTAGAACACAGTAGATTATAGTAGAATATAGTAGAGTATAATATAGTAGAGTATAGTAGAGTGTAGTAGAATAGAAGTAGAGTACAGAGTATAGGAGAATAGAGTAGAGTAGATTATAGTAGAGTAGAATGTAGTAGAGTAGAATAGAGTAGAATATAGTAGAGTAGAATAGTGTGTCTACCTGAACAGTTGAAGTACACCCTGTCCACCAGTGCTCTGATTGGTCCCCCCTCTCCTCCTCCCCCCACTCGCAGGTCACAGTCCCCGCCCGCCGGGGGCATGTTGGGCTGTAGCGTGATGGACGCCACGCCTTCGCGGTCCATGTTGCCGTCGCTTACGTGGAGGGTGAAGACGTAGGAGTCTCCGTCTTGCAGGATGCCCTGGCGGAGAACCAGGTTCATACTGTCACGTCCGGTTGTTGTGCTGCTGGAGTCCAGGACCAGGGTCTCGTTACGAAGGGTGGCGGCCGTCCAACGCTACGGGGAGGAGAGAGAATTAATGTCTGCTGCAGTCCGGGACCAGGGTCTCGTTACGAAGGGTGGCGGCCGTCCAACGCTACGGGGAGGAGAGAGAATTAATGTCTGCTGGAGTCCAGGACCAGGGTCTCGTTACGAAGGGTGGCGGCCGTCCAACGCTATGGGGAGGAGAGAGAATTAATGTCTGCTGCAGTCCAGGACCAGGGTCTCCTTACGAAGGGTGGCGGCCGTCCAACGCTACGGGGAGGAGAGAGAATTAATGTCTGCTGCAGTCCGGGACCAGGGTCTCGTTACGAAGGGTGGCGGCCGTCCAACGCTACGGGGAGGAGAGAGAATTAATGTCTGCTGCAGTCCGGGACCAGGGTCTCGTTGCGAAGGGTGGCGGCCGTCCAACGCTACGGGGAGAAGAGAGAATTAATGTCTGCTGGAGTCCAGGACCAGGGTCTCGTTACGAAGGGTGGCGGCCGTCCAACGCTACGGGGAGGAGAGAGAATTAATGTCTGCTGCAGTCCAGGACCAGGGTCTCCTTACGAAGGGTGGCGGCCGTGCAACACTACGGGGAGGAGAGAGAATTAATGTCTGCTGCAGTCCAGGACCAGGGTCTCGTTACGAAGGGTGGCGGCCGTCCAACGCTACGGGGAGGAGAGAGAATTAATGTCTGCTGGAGTCCAGGACCAGGGTCTCGTTACGAAGGGTGGCGGCCGTCCAACGCTACGGGGAAGAGAGAGAATTAATGTCTGCTGGAGTCCAGGACCAGGGTCTCCTTATGAAGGGTGGCGGCCGTCCAACACTACGGGGAGGAGAGAGAATTAATGTCTGCTGCAGTCCAGGACCAGGGTCTCCTTACGAAGACGCTAGGACAGGAGGGAGGAGAGAGAGAATTAATGTCTGCTGCAGTCCAGGACCAGGGTCTCCTTACAAAGACGCTAGGACAGGAGGGAGGAGAGAGAATTAATGTCTGCTGCAGTCCAGGACCAGGGTCTCCTTACGAAGACGCTAGGACAGGAGGGAGAGGGAGAGGGAGAGGAAAAGGGAGAGGGAGATAGAGAGATCGAGAGATAGATAGAAAGAGAGAAGTGAAAGGTATTTTACTGTTGATAGTTCCAGTCTAAACTGTTGTCAGAGAGGCGAGGTCAGGTCATACTGAACATGTTGTTTTACAGTAATTATATTACAACTCCAATCTGACACTGACCTCATCTCACTGAGACAGGGGAACACTGACCTCATCTCACTGAGACAGGGGAACACTGACCTCATCTCACTGAGACAGGGGAACACTGACCTCATCTTACTGAGACAGGGGAACACTGACCTCATCTTACTGAGACAGGGGAACACTGACCTCATCTTACTGAGACAGGGGAACACTGACCTCATCTTACTGAGACAGGGGAACACTGACCTCATCTTACTGAGACAGGGGAACACTGATAGACTCAGAGTGGCTAAGTAATACAAAGGCATGGGACAGGGGAGACACACTGACACTTTCATCTTATTGAGACGGTGGAAGTGGTGACAGTTGGTGCAGGTTCCAGCCAGGAGACATAGGAACACTGACCTCGAAGATGGACCGGGCCTTACAGGAGACACACCTCAGATAGACCATGGGGACACTGACCTCTCTACTGTTACACATGGGGACACACTGACCATGGGGGAGGGAGGGAGGGAGGGAGGGAGGGAGGGAGGGAGGGAGGGAGGGAGGAGGGGGGAGGGAGGGAGAGGGAGAGGGGAGGGAGAGGGAGAGAGAGAGAGAGAGAGAGAGAGAGAGAGAGAGAGAGAGAGAGAGAGAGAGAGAGAGAGAGAGAGAGAGAGAGAGAGAGAGAGAGAGAGAGAGAGAGAGTGAGAGAGAGAAGAGCACTCTTACTGGAAGAGCCTTCAGGAGAACGTTCTAGAAAACAGCTGAATGTGTCATACTAATTTCCAGTCACTTCACTGTTCACTTCCTTCTTTTCACTGTTAGAGCACCACTGACTTCCTTCTTTTCACTGGGAACACTGACTTCCTTCTTTTCACTGTTAGAGCACCACTGACTTCCTTCTTTTCAATGTTAGAGCACCACTGACTTTCTTCACTGTTAGAGCACCACTGACTTCCTTCTTTTCACTGTTAGAGCACCACTGATGTTAGAGCACCACTGACTTTCTTCACTGTTAGAGCACCACTGACTTTTTGGGAGGGGAGGGGTTGAGAGACTGAGACAGGGGAACACTGAGAGGGAGGGGGGTTCATCTTACTGAGACAGGGTTGAGAGAACACTGAGGGAGGGGGTTATTGAGAGCGAGGGGGAGAGAGAGGGAGGGGGTTGAGGAAAGATAGCGAGGGGGACTCAGGGAGGGGTTGAAGAATAGAGCGAAAGAGAGGGAGGAGCCAGTAGGGGTTGAGAGGTGGACGAGACTAGGGGGACACAGGGGGTTGAGAGACTATCTTAGGGGGAGAGACATGGAGTGGAGACTACATGCCAGTAGGTTGGTCCAGACTAGCATGCCAGTAGGTTGGTTTACAGACTAGCATGCCAGTAGGTTGGTTTACAGACTAGCATGCCAGTAGGTTGGTTTACAGACTAGCATGCCAGTAGGCTGGTTTACAGACTAGCATGCCAGTAGGCTGGTTTACAGACTAGCATGCCAGTAGGTTGGTTTACAGACTAGCATGCCAGTAGGTTGGTTTACAGACTAGCATGCCAGTAGGTTGGTTTACAGACTAGCATGCCAGTAGGTTGGTTTACAGACTAGCATGCCAGTAGGTTGGTTTACAGACTAGCATGCCAGTAGGCTGGTTTACAGACTAGCATGCCAGTAGGTTGGTTTACAGACTAGCATGCCAGTAGGTTGGTTTACAGACTAGCATGCCAGTAGGTTGGTTTACAGACTAGCATGCCAGTAGGCTGGTTTACAGACTAGCATGCCAGTAGGCTGGTTTACAGACTAGCATGCCAGTAGGTTGGTTTACAGACTAGCATGCCAGTAGGTTGGTTTACAGACTAGCATGCCAGTAGGTTGGTTTACAGACTAGCATGCCAGTAGGTTGGTTTACAGACTAGCATGCCAGTAGGTTGGTTTACAGACTAGCATGCCAGTAGGTTGGTTTACAGACTAGCATGCCAGTAGGTTGGGACTAGCATGCCAGTAGGTTGGAGACTAGCATGCCAGTAGGTTGGTTTACAGACTAGCATGCCAGTAGGTTGGTTGGTTTACAGACTAGCAGCATGCCAGTAGGTTGGTTTACAGACTAGCATGCCAGTAGGTTGGTTTACAGACTAGCATGCATGCCAGTAGGTTGGTTTACAGACTAGCATGCCAGTAGGTTGGTTTACAGACTAGCATGCCAGTAGGTTGGTTTACAGACTAGCATGCCAGTAGGTTGGTTTACAGACTAGCACAGTAGTTTACAGATAGCATGCCAGTAGGTTGGTTTACAGACTAGCATGCCAGTAGGTTGGTTTACAGAGCATGCCAGTAGGTTGGTTTAGACTAGCATGCCAGTAGGCTGGTTTACAGACTAGCATGCCAGTAGGTTGGTTTACAGACTAGCATGCCAGTAGGTTGGTTTTACAGACTAGCATGCCAGTAGGTTGGTTTACAGACTAGCATGCCAGTAGGTTGGTTTACAGACTAGCATGCCAGTAGGTTGGTTTACAGACTAGCATGCCAGTAGGTTGGTTTACAGACTAGCATGCCAGTAGGTTGGTTTACAGACTAGCATGCCAGTAGGTTGGTTTACAGACTAGCATGCCAGTAGGTTGGTTTACAGACTAGCATGCAGGTTGGTTTGCCAGTAGGTTGGTTTACAGACTAGCATGCCAGTAGGTTGGTTTTTACAGAGGTTGGTTTAGCATGCCAGTAGGTTGGTTTACAGACTAGCATGCCAGTAGAGTTGGTTTACAGACTAGCATGCCAGTAGGTTGGTTTACAGACTAGCATGCCAGTAGGTTGGTTTACAGACTAGCATGCCAGTAGGTTGGTTTACAGACTAGCATGCCAGTAGGTTGGTTTACAGACTAGCATGCCAGTAGGTTGGTTTACAGACTAGCAAATGACAGTTAACACTCCCACAACATATACCAGAGCATGTCCCTGTGCCCTGCAGCCTTTTCATTAAAAACATGATGATAATCATGATTTACTCCTCTGAGACGAAGGGTGTGTTTCATTCTACCGAGACATACACTCCCTTCCTCTCCAGGGCTGCACTCTGTCCTGCTTTACTCTCCATTTGAACATCCAAGTTAGCCTGAAATCCACAGACCTGTTTCGTGCTAACATTCCACTCCTTGTAGTCCGTGTCGTGTGCCAATGTTTGGCAGAGCAAGCTAGGCGAGCCATGGAACGTTAGCACAAAACAGACTGATACCCAGGCTAGAATCAGGTTGATTTGATCTAGACAATCTCTACTTACTACAATCGCGCCATAGGTCAGTGCTATCTGGGATTGTTGGGACGTCCCTACCCTACCCTACACCTAACCTTAACCCTTCTCTCTCTCTCACCCTCTCTCTCTCTCACGGTCTGTCTGTGTGTGTGTACTCACGGTCTGTCTGTGTGTGTGTGTGTATGTACTCACGGTCTGTCTGTGTGTGTGTGTGTGTACTCACGGTCTGTCTGTGTGTGTACTCACGGTCTATCTGTCTGTGTGTGTACTCACGGTCTGCCTGTCTGTGTGTGTGTACTCATGGTCTGTCTGTCTGTGTGTGTGTACTCACGGTCTGTCTGTGTGTGTGTGTGTACTTACGGTCTGTGTGTGTGTGTGTGTGTACTCATGGTCTGTCTGTGTGTGTACTCACAGTCTGTCTGTGTGTGTGTGCTCATGGTCTGCCTGTCTGTGTGTGTGTGTACTCATAGTCTGTCTGCCTGTGTGTGTGGACTCACGGTATGTCTGTGTGTGTGTGTACTCACGGTATGTCTATGTGTGTGTGTACTCATGGTATGTCTATGTGTGTGTGTACTCACGGTCTGTCTGTCTGTGTGTGTGCACTGTCTGTCTGTGTGTGTACTCACGGTCTGTCTGTATGTGTGTATTCACAGTCTGTCTGCCTGTGTGTGTGGACTCACGGTCTGTCTGTGTGTGTGTGTACTCACGGTATGTCTGTACTCATGGTATGTCTATGTGTGTGTGTACTCACGGTCTGTCTGTCTGTGTGTGTGTACTCACGGTCTGTGTGCGTGTGTACTCACGGTCTGTGTGTGTGTGTGTGTACTCAGGGTCTGTCTTTGTGTGTGTACTCAGGGTCTGTCTGTGTGTGTGTGTGTACTCAGGGCCTGTCTGTGTGTGTGTGTACTCACGGTCTGTCTGTGTGTGTGTGTGTACTCAGGGTCTGTCTTTGTGTGTGTACTCAGGGTCTGTCTGTGTGTGTGTGTGTACTCACGGTCTGTCTGTGTGTGTGTGTAGTCACGGTCTGTGTGTCTGTCCATGTGTGTGTACTCAGGGCCTGTGTGTGTGTGTGTGTGTGTGTGTGTGTGTGTGTGCATACTCACGGTCTGTGTGTGTGTGTGTGTGTACTCACAGTCTGTCTGTGTGCGTGTGTACTCACGGTCTGTCTGTGTGTGTGTGTACTCAGGGTCTGTCTTGTGTGTGTACTCAGGGTCTGTCTGTGTGTGTGTGTGTACTCACGGTCTGTCTGTGTGTGTGTGTAGTCACGGTCTGTGTGTCTGTCCATGTGTGTGTACTCAGGGCCTGTGTGTGTGTGTGTGTGTGTGTGTGTGTGTGTGTGTGTGTGTGTGTGGGGTGTGTGTGTGTGTGGGTGTGTGTGTGTGCATACTCAAGGTCTGTGTGTGTACTCACAGTCTGTCTGTGTGTGTGTACTCAGGGTCTGTGTGTGTGTACGCACAGTCTGTCTGTGTGTGCGTGTGTACTCACGGTCTGTGTGTGTGTACTCACGGTCTGTGTGTGTGTGTGTCACGGTCTGTGTGTGTGTACTGTGTGTGTGTGTGTGTGTGTGTGTGTGTGTGTGTGTGTGTGTACTCACGGTCTGTGTAGTAGACTCTGGGGCCATTCCCTCCTTGCGGACCGTCAGTCTGAAGGTGTACTCTACATCTGCCTGGAGCTCAGAGCCAGGGATACCCAGGACAGGACCACTGGACCCCAGACCAAAGTTCAGACTGGAACAGTATGATGGCCCCTGGGAGGAGGGAGGGAGAGAGACAACTATGATTATCTGATTTATAGGTGATTTGTGTGTCTGTCATTCAACATTATTATTGGTTCCAGGTTTCCAAGGTGAGGGAATGTTGGTTCAAGGACATGACTCTCCTCTTCAGTCTCTGTTAGTGGTGCAGTTTGGACCACTTATTATCTCCCTCTCTACCTCTCTCTCCCATCCCTCCATCCTCCTCCTCCCTCTCCATCTTCCTCCTCCCTCTCCCCTCCTCTCACCCCCTCTCTCCTCCTCCCCCTCCCTCTCCATCTCTTCCTCTCTCTCCCATTTCTCTCCCTCCCCTCTCCATCTCTTCCTCTCTCTTCCCTCCCCTCCCTCTCCATCTCTTCCTCCCCCTCCCCTCCCTCTCCATCTCTTCCTCCCCTCCCCTCCCTCTCCATCTCGCCCTCCCTCTCCCTCCTCCATCTCTCCCTCCCCACCCTCTCCATCTCTTCCTCTCTCTCCCTCCCCTCCTCATGTTCTCTCTCAATTTGCCAACAAGATTTCCCCCTTGTTCTACTTCCCTCCACCTCATCTTCTTCTCCTCTTCCTCCAGCCTTCTTCCCCTTGACATTCTTCTTCTCTCGTTCTCTCCAATTTCCTCCTTATTTCATACACACCCCTAGCTAGCTGGGTGCCCCTGCTCTGTATCTCGTGTGTGTGTGTGTGTGTCTGATCAAACTAGGAGGGGAACAGGCTGTGGAATGTTGAGTTTCATCTCTTCATAGTTACATAACCTGGCAGACGCCTTTATCTCCCTCTCTCCTCTTCCTCCAGTCACATTCTTCTTCAC
>NW_027008415.1:0-10000 GCF_036934945.1 Oncorhynchus masou masou | reverse complement strand
TCATTATGGCCAAACAGTTCTATTTTTGTTTCATCCGACCAGAGGACATTTCTCCAAAAAGTACGATCTTTGTCCCCATGTGCAGTTGCAAACCGTAGTCTGGCTTTTGATGGTGGTTTTGGAGCAGTGGCTTCTTCCTTGCTGAGCAGCTTTTCAGTTTATGTCGATATAGGACCCGTTTTACTGCGGATATAGATACTTTTGTACCTGTTTCCTCCAGCATCTTCACAAGGTCCTTTGCTGTTGTTCTGGGATTGATTTGCACTTTTCACACCAAAGTACGTTCATCTCTAGGAGACAGAACGCATCTCCTTCCTGGGCGGTATGACGGCTGCGTGGTCCCATGGTGTTTATATCTGCGTACTATTCTTTGTACAGATGATTGTGGTACCTTCAGGCGTTTGGAAATTGCTCCCAAGGATGAACCAGACTTGTGGAAGTTTACCATTTTTTTCTGAGGTCTTGGCTGATTTCTTTAGATGTTCCCATGATGCCAAGCAAAGAGTTGTGATACAGTGAATTCCAAGTGAAATAATCTGTCTGTAAACAACTGTTGGAAAAATGACTCGTATCGTGCACAAAGTAGAGGTCCTAACCGACTTGCCAAAACTATAGTTTGTTAACAAGAAATTTGTGGAGTGCTTGAAAAACAAGTTTTAATGACTCCGACCTAAGTGTATGTAAACTTCCGACGTCAAGTGTAAGCGTGTTCTTACCTTGGAGGTGGTGACACAGTCCCAGTGGTAGTGGAGTAGTGACTGGTTGTCCAGGCTCATGTTGGGGTCATAGCTCTGCTCAGCACTCAGCTGCAGGTCCTGGGTCCTGGACCACACCCTGGAAGTACCACATCAGACATGACGCTATTTCAAGTGCAGTAAAAAGGGATCATTTCATGATCTGAAAACAAAACAAGGGATGGTGTTTTACCCTTAAAAGGAGGAGTTCAGGATTTCACAACCTGATGCTAGATGGTTCCTCACCCTGACAGTAGTCTACAATGGGCTATGGATCACAGCTTCTCCTCACCCTGACAGTAGACTACAATGGGCTATGGATCACAGTTTCTCCTCACCCTGAAAGTAGTCTACAATGGGCTATGGATCACAGCTTCTCCTCACCCTGAAAGTAGTCTACAATGGGCTATGGATCACAGCTTCTCCTCACCCTGAAAGTAGTCTACAATGGGCTATGGATTAAGAAAGTAGACTACAATGGGCTATGGATTAAGAAAGTAGACTACAATGGGCTATGGATCACAGTTTCTCCTCACCCTGACAGTAGACTACAATGGGCTATGGATCAGTTTCTCCTCACCCTGACAGTAGACTACAATGGGCTATGGATCACAGTTTCTCCTCACCCTGACAGTAGACTACAATGGGCTATGGATCAGTTTCTCCTCACCCTGACAGTAGACTACAATGGGCTATGGATCACAGTTTCTCCTCACCCTGAAAGTAGACTACAATGGGCTATGGATCAGTTTCTCCTCACCCTGACAGTAGACTACAATGGGCTATGGATCACAGCTTCTCCTCACCCTGACAGTAGACTACAATGGGCTATGGATCAGTTTCTCCTCACCCTGACAGTAGTCTACAATGGGCTATGGATCACAGTTTCTCCTCACCCTGAAAGTAGACTACAATGGGCTATGGATCACAGTTTCTCCTCACCCTGACAGTAGACTACAATGGGCTATGGATCAGTTTCTCCTCACCCTGACAGTAGACTACAATGGGCTATGGATCAGTTTCTCCTCACCCTGAAAGTAGACTACAATGGGCTATGGATCAGTTTCTCCTCACCCTGACAGTAGACTACAATGGGCTATGGATCAGTTTCTCCTCACCCTGACAGTAGACTACAATGGGCTATGGATCAGTTTCTCCTCACCCTGAAAGTAGACTACAATGGGCTATGGATCAGTTTCTCCTCACCCTGAAAGTAGTCTACAATGGGCTATGGATCAGTTTCTCCTCACCCTGACAGTAGACTACAATGGGCTATGGATCAGTTTCTCCTCACCCTGAAAGTAGACTACAATGGGCTATGGATCAGTTTCTCCTCACCCTGACAGTAGACTACAATGGGCTATGGATCAGCTTCTCCTCACCCTGCAGTAGACTACAATGGGCTATGGATCACCGTTTCTCCTCACCCTGACAGTAGACTACAATGGGCTATGGATAGTTTCTCCTCACCCTGACAGTAGACTACAATGGGCTCATGGATGGGCTATGGATCAGTTTCTCCTCACCCTGACCCAGTAGACTACAATGGGCTATGGATCAGTTTCTCCTCACATGGGCTATCAGTTTCTCCTCACCCTGACAGTAGACTACAATGGGCTACAATGGGCTACAATGGATGGATCAGTTTCTCCTCACCCTGACAGTAGACTACAATGGGCTATGGATCACAGTTTCTCCTCACCCTGACAGTAGACTACAATGGGCTATGGATTAGTTTCTCCTCACCCTGAAAGTAGTCTACAATGGGCTATGGATCACAGCTTCTCCTCACCCTGACAGTAGACTACAATGGGCTATGGATCAGTTTCTCCTCACCCTGAAAGTAGACTACAATGGGCTATGGATCAGTTTCTCCTGGCCCATGAAAGTAGTCTACAATGGGCTATGGATTAGTTTCTCCTCACCCTGACAGTAGTCTACAATGGGCTATGGATCAGTTTCTCCTCACCCTGACAGTAGTCTACAATGGGCTATGGATCAGTTTCTCCTCACCCTGACAGTAGTCTACAATGGGCTATGGATCACAGCTTCTCCTCACCCTGACAGTAGTCTACAATGGGCTATGGATCAGTTTCTCCTCACCCTGACAGTAGACTACAATGGGCTATGGATCACAGCTTCTCCTCACCCTGACAGTAGTCTACAATGGGCTATGGATCAGTTTCTCCTCACCCTGACAGTAGACTACAATGGGCTATGGATTAGTTTCTCCTCACCCTGACAGTAGTCTACAATGGGCTATGGATCACAGCTTCTCCTCACCCTGACAGTAGACTACAATGGGCTATGGATCACAGTTTCTCCTCACCCTGACAGTAGACTACAATGGGCTATGGATCAGTTTCTCCTCACCCTGACAGTAGACTACAATGGGCTATGGATCACAGTTTCTCCTGGCCCTGAAAGTAGACTACAATGGGCTATGGATCACAGTTTCTCCTCACCCTGAAAGTAGACTACAATGGGCTATGGATCACAGTTTCTCCTCACCCTGAAAGTAGACTACAATGGGCTATGGATCACAGTTTCTCCTCACCCTGACAGTAGACTACAATGGGCTATGGATCACAGTTTCTCCTCACCCTGACAGTAGACTACAATGGGCTATGGATCACAGCTTCTCCTCACCCTGACAGTAGACTACAATGGGCTATGGATCACAGTTTCTCCTCACCCTGAAAGTAGACTACAATGGGCTATGGATTAAGAAAGTAGACTACAATGGGCTATGGATCACAGTTTCTCCTCACCCTGACAGTAGACTACAATGGGCTATGGATTAAGAAAGTAGACTACAATGGGCTATGGATCACAGTTTCTCCTGGCCCATGAAAGTAGTCTACAATGGGCTATGGATCACAGCTTCTCCTCACTCTGAAAGTAGACTACAATGGGCTATGGATCACAGCTTCTCCTCACCCTGACAGTAGACTACAATGGGCTATGGATCAGTTTCTCCTGGCCCATGAAAGTAGACTACAATGGGCTATGGATCACAGCTTCTCCTCACCCTGACAGTAGACTACAATTGGCTATGGATCACAGCTTCTCCTCACCCTGACAGTAGACTACAATGGGCTATGGATCAGTTTCTCCTGGCCCATGAAAGTAGTCTACAATGGGCTATGGATCACAGTTTCTCCTCACCCTGAAAGTAGTCTACAATGGGCTATGGATCACAGTTTCTCCTGGCCCATGAAAGTAGTCTACAATGGGCTATGGATCACAGCTTCTCCTCACCCTGAAAGTAGACTACAATGGGCTATGGATCAGTTTCTCCTGGCCCATGAAAGTAGTCTACAATGGGCTATGGATCAGTTTCTCCTCACCCTGAAAGTAGACTACAATGGGCTATGGATCACAGTTTCTCCTCACCCTGAAAGTAGTCTACAATGGGCTATGGATCACAGTTTCTCCTGGCCCATGAAAGTAGTCTACAATGGGCTATGGATCACAGCTTCTCCTCACCCTGAAAGTAGACTACAATGGGCTATGGATCAGTTTCTCCTCACCCTGAAAGTAGACTACAATGGGCTATGGATCACAGTTTCTCCTGGCCCATGAAAGTAGTCTACAATGGGCTATGGATCACAGTTTCTCCTGACCCTGAAAGTAGTCAACAATGGGCTATGGATTAAGAAAGTAGACTACAATGGGCTATGGATCACAGTTTCTCCTGGCCCATGAAAGTAGTCTACAATGGGCTATGGATCACAGTTTCTCCTGGCCCATGAAAGTAGTCTACAATGGGCTATGGATCACAGTTTCTCCTGGCCCATGAAAGTAGACTACAATGGGCTATGGATCACAGTTTCTCCTCACCATGAAAGTAGTCTACAATAGGCTATGGATCACAGTTTCTCCTGGCCCATGAAAGTAGTCTACAATGGGCAATGGATCACAGTTTCTCCTCACCCTGAAAGTAGACTACAATGGGCTATGGATCACAGTTTCTCCTGGCCCATACCCTACTTTCAGGTTGAGGAACCATCTAACAGAGTTTACAAATACTGAACTCCTCCTTTAAGTGTTTTAGATCTTATTTTTAGCTTGGCCTGCAATCAGTGATTTTATTGTGTTCTTTAGACAGTTATTTTTATTGTAAAAAAAAAAAAAAAAGAACTACTCCTTCAACGGTATCTGCCCCTCTTACCTGTAGGTCCCTCCCTCTATGATAGGAACAAGGCGGGCGGCCATGACGGTTAGCTGTAGACAGGCAGTCTTCCTCAGGGGAACCCCCTGGTAGGACAGCGAGAACACCAGCGAGTAGTTCCCGGAACGCAGAGCCATCTTGGGCAACGAGAGCTGCAGCCGTCGCACGTCTACTTCCCCCGGGAGAGGGATCTTAGAGGCCAGAGGTGCAGCCACCTGTAGGCCGGAGGGTGAATAGAGTCACAACGCATTCATCACCACAGTGTTTTACTCTGTACTGAAAGTGCTACACCTTGAAAACCTGACTGCTGAGGTGACCAAGTGACCCTTCACAAAGCCCTGCCCAGAACCTTCCCCCCGACAACAGTTACCAAGGGGTCGGAGCTTAGCGAAGGTTCAATGGTTTGAGATGGTATTATTGACAGTGGATAACCAACACAATACAGAACAACATATTGATTTAAGAAGCGGTACCGAATGGTCGTAGTTGCAGTGCGGGGTGGAGAAGATCTCCCAGAGGTACTGGGCTCCGTAGCGGATGCAAGCCTTCAGGTCCACGCTAGCCTCCACCAGGGTGGGCTGGTAGCGCCAGATGGCTAGCCTAGGAGCCTGGACTACCTGAACCTCTGGCTCCTCACACTCCAACACCCTGATGGTCACCTCCACCCTGGCTAGCACCCAGCTCACCAAGTTACTACAGTTCACCTAGTGGTAGGGAGGAGAATTACGGTCAATCTGTGTTTATTAGATTTGTGTTTGTTATAAAATGGGGTTGGGGTTGGTTTACAGTAATGAAAACTGTTACTTTGTGTAAAATAATGTTTCTCATAGTACAAGTACAACCTTATTTAGGTTGCTGCAAATTCCCTAGTGGTGGGAGGAAGAATGACAACTATCTCTGTGTTGGAAAATGGTGTAAGAAAATTGTAAGTGTTGTGTAATGAAACTGTATTGTCCAGCAGACATAGTGTTTATTATAGTTGTACTTATAGAAAGTCCCTAGAAAAGGGAAATTGGGTTTGCTGTCATTCATACAAAATCAAGAAACACATGAAAATAAACATGAAAATAAACATGTTGTTGATACTAAATAATATAAACCTAGTGTACCTGGACCAGGTATTGACCTGGAAACGCGTACACATGTTCAACAGAGGAGGTGGTGGAGAGCAGGGGCGCAGAGCCGTCCCTAAAGTCCCAGAGGAAGGTAACGGGTGTGGATTGAGGCGTGACGCCCGCCATCAGCATCACCGTCTTGTTGATGAAGGTGTCTCTGGGCCGGGCCTCCACCCGGGCCTCCGTCAGAACGTTCTGCACCTGGATGTGCTTGGTGATGTTCTGGCCGTTGAGCAAGTTGAACGCCCTGGATGCATTAAGAAAGATAGAATTTAGCAGATAGAAAATACTAAAGCAACATGTAACAGAGCAGATTTTCATATTGGTGGCCCCAATGGGAATCGAACCAACAACCTTGGCATTGTTCAAAATTACAGTAACTTTCCCCAAATTACCAGAATTTCCAAAAATCCTGGTTAGAAGATTCCCGAAATCAGAAGAGAATCAGCAGGAAACGCTGGATCCTCCCAACCAGGATGTCTGTAAAAACCTGGGGAATTTTGGCATTGCAAAGGAAGCTGGTACTTCAACAGAGAGTATTGGTGGTTCTGGCAGAGCCCACAACCTTTGTGTTGTGAGCCCCATATTCAGTTGGTACGTCACCTCAACGAGAGGGTTAACGACACGGCCTCATTTACAACAGACTTACAGTACAGACTTCCAGTAGCCTACGTTTTGGTCTTGGCGGCCCCAGCGGGAACTGATCCCCCTGCGTCTCGAGCCCCATACTCAGTTAATACCTTACCTCAGGTAGATGGTGAGTGACCCGGCCTGGTCGGGGATGTAGGTCACCTCCTTCCCGATGTGGGGAAGGGGGAGGTGGTTCAGGTCAAAGGTCCACAGGAAGGTCACCGGGTTTCCTGTCAGGATGTCGGCTACCAAGGTCTTCTTGACGCCCACAGGCATGGCGGCGTCACAGCAGTCCAGGATACTCAGCATGCTCACTGGCTCCATCACCTCCACCTGCAGGTGGCGCCGCTCAGAACTCACCTGGGGACATGATGAGATTACGGTAAAACAAGACAAAGAAAAACACAACTTCAACTATCATAACATATGAGAATATATGTAAAGAAATTGTATTGAGTTGTAAATGTAAAAATGTATCAACTACAACGATATTAAAATGCTTAATAAAAATAAATAGTAAAACAAAAAGGTCATCTAAACACGATGTGCAGCATTCTCTCCTGGAACTCCTGTATCTCACCTGGTTGTGTGCGGTTAGGTTTACCATGTAGGTGTCGACCCGGCTGAACTGGTGAACGTAGGTCTGGTTGAGGCCGAAAATGGTCGAGTCTCCGCTGATGCTGAGGATGAAGCTCACATTCGTCCCTGACGCCTTGGCGATGGTAAACTCCACCCTCTCCCCGACCGCCGCGATCCTCTTACTGGCCCTCAGCTCCAACCCTTGAATCTTATCCTGTACCGTCAACTCTCTGGAAAACGCCTCGCCGCTAACGTCGTTGGTAGCATTTAGCATAACAGTGAACGGCCCTGGTTCCTGGAAAACGTGGGACACACTCCGTCCCATTTCTGTTCTGCCCAGCAACAGCCAGGTCCAAGATACGTTGGTGCCGGTCCTCAATTCTCCGTGGAGGGAGACATTGACGCCGGTGGCCACAAAGTTCTGCTCCGTGACGTTAGTCGCAGAGAACGTAACTCCTGTTACCACTTCCTGGACGTCAATGAACTTGGACACCGTATCGGCGCTGACCTCATTGGACACTTCCACAGTAACGACCTTCATTCCTGGAACAGTGAACCGATGAACCACAGAGGGCTCATTCCAGCCTAGAGCGCCCTCATCAGCCGACCACCGGTACTGCAGGTCCGAGCCTTTACTGGCCAACACCGTCAGGTTAGTGGAGGAGTTGACCGCCACAGGGTTGACACTGGTCTCCAGGTACAGCTCTCCAACCGGATCGAGGAACTGGATGGTTCTGTTCACCGCGAGCGTTCCAAGGAGGTTGGTGGCCCGCAGGAAGACGTCACAGGGACCAGGGGTGGAGAAGTTGACTGGGATGGTCTTCCCGCTGAGGTTAAGCGCAGTGCTGACCGGCGCCAACTCCCTGAGGAGGTTCCAGCTGAAGGACATGTTGGTCCCTTCCCTCAGCGCGGCCTGGAGGTGGAGCACACGGTTTGTAGCGTAGCAGCACCCCCCCTCGCCCCCCATCTCCTCCTCAGGCTGGATCTGCAGCCCCTCCAGCTCCCGCAGCACGTAGATGTATACGCTGGCCTGGGCTGAGCCCACGTCGCTCTCTGCCGTGACGATGACGTTGTACGTCCCCACCGACCGGAAGGTGTAATGAGTCTTCCATTCTTGGAGCCTGGGCGTGCAGCCGTCACACAGGTTCCACGAAAACCGCACGCCGTCGCCTTCCTCCAGGTGAGCCTTGAAGTTGACTGTGGCGTTTATGGGAACGTTGACCCGATCAGCGTTGACCACCAGGCCGCGGATGGGTGCCAGGACCGCCACGGCAACCCGGGTGTGGTTGCTGCTCACCGGGTTCGCCGCCGTCAGCGTGACATTGAAAACTCCAGAGACGTTGTAGGCGTGTGTCGCGTTCGGGCCGGGGGTGAGGGGCGTTCCGTCACCAAAATCCCAGGTGTAGAGGCTGGCAGGCGCCAGCGAAGAGGTGGTGAAGAGGTACACCTCCCTAAGAGTCAGGTTATTAGATCTAGTCCCGTTATGTTGGATCAGGACCAGTCCTACCGGCCGCTGGATCTGAATCAGGACGCTGTCGTTACTGCAGGAGATGTTGTTGGACACAGTGACCGTCACCAGGTACTGACCAGGGTTTTTATAGGTGAACACCATGTCCTTATGGCCCTGGACAGGTGTAGAGTCCTCAATCACCCCAAAATCCCATAGGTAGGTGTAGTCGAAGTCTGGCCGGGCGCTGGCCCTGAACCGGCTCTCCTCCCCCAGTCTGAAGTTGCACTTCTCTGGGGTCAGGGTCACGTTTGACACCACCGGCTGGACACAAACCCACGCAAAGAAGTTGGCCTTGTTGACGCCGCTGGACAGCAGCAGGGAGAGGTGGTAGTCCCCGCTGCCCCCATAGGAGTGGCTGATCCTGGGGCTGCCCAGGTGTGTCTGGTTGGTGGTCCCGTCCCCGAAGCTCCACTCATACAGGTGAGAGGAGGCATTCCCCGAAACGAAGGCCTGGAAGTCGACCTGGGTCAGCTCCCGGACACAGCCCGCCGGCTCCAGCCTCACCACCTGCAGCACGAACACCTGGACAGGTACCAGGGTCCAGCGGGCGCTCACCGCATTCCACGCCGTCACGTTCACCGTGTAGTTCCCGTCTTTCACGTAGGTGTGCGGAACCTCGGAACCCGCCGTTGTCACCATGGACCCGTCGCCCATGTCGAAGCTCCAGGTGACGTTGTTACCGGCCTCCAGGTGTGCAGAGACCGTCGTCGGGGTGTTGAGCTCGGTCGGGGCGGAGGAGGTCGCCGTTAACCCTTTAATCTCCTCGTACACCAACATCTCAGCGCAGGCCTTCGTCCAGCTGATGGTATTATTCACGGACACACACACATTATGGACGCCACTGTGGCCGACCCCGTAGGTGTGGTTGACGCGACGTTGAGGCCCCTCTCTGGAGGCGGAGCCATCGGCAAAATCCCACGTATAGACGATGCCATAGGCCGAGGGCAAGGCGTGAGCCTCAAAAGCTGCTGGTTGGCCGGCCTGGAGGAGGCGGGGCTCTGTTTCTATGTCGACGTGGGTAAGGACACTGTATACGTGCATGTCGATGCGCTGTGTTCTGTTCTCGTAATGGTTAGACACAGACACCAGGACGGTGTACACTCCTACAGAGACACAGGAAGGGGAGGGGCAAAGAGAAAAGCATGACATTGTCCTCTTTTCCAAAATGTAACAAGACATTCCCAGTGACACTCCCAGATAGGGTTGATAAATCTCAGTAACATTCCCAGTGACACTCCCAGATAGGGTTGATAAATCT
>NW_027008414.1:94361-101714 GCF_036934945.1 Oncorhynchus masou masou | reverse complement strand
ACAACACATCTCCTTCACATAGACTTAATCAGGCTGTTGGTTGTGGCCTGTGGAATGCTGTCCCACTCCTCTTCAATGGCTGTGTGACAACACATCTACTTCACATAGACTTAATCAGACTGTTGGTTGTAGCCTGTGGAATGCTGTCCCACTCCTCTTCAATGGCTGTGTGAAGTCCCTGGATATTGGCGGTAACTGGAACACGCTGTCGTGTGTGTGTGTGTACGGTGTGTGTGTGTGTGTACAGTGAGTGTGTGTGTACGCTGTGTGTGTGTGTGTACGGTGTGTGTGTGTGTGTGTGCGGTGTGTGTGTGTGTGCGGTGTGTCTGTGTGTGTACGGTGTGTGTGTGTGTACAGTGTGTGTGTACGGTGTGTGTGTGTGTACGGTGTGTGTATGGTGATTGTGTGTGTGTGTGTGTGTACGGTGTGTGTGTGTGTAACAATATGGTAGTTGGTGTAGCAGAAGGAATAGCACTGCTTCATTCTAAAGGACCTCCCATCATCACTAATGGAGGAGGTTATATTTAGGAGACGCTCCATTTTGATGCCACGTGTTTGTCGAGTTTAATACTCTGTGTTTCTGTGTGTTTGTCGAGTTTAATACTCTGTGTTTCTGTGTGTTTGTCGAGAGTAATACTCTGTGTTTCTGTGTGTTTGTCGAGTTTAATACTCTGTGTTTCTGTGTGTTTGTCGAGTTTAATACTCTGTGTTTCTGTGTGTGTTTGTCGAGTTTAATACTCTGTGTTTCTGTGTGTGTTTGTCGAGTTTAATACTCTGTGTTTCTGTGTGTGTTTGTCGAGTTTAATACTCTGTGTTTCTGTGTGTTTGTCGAGTTTAATACTCTGTGTTTCTGTGTGTTTGTCGAGTTTAATACTCTGTGTTTCTGTGTGTTTGTCGAGTTTAATACTCTGTGTTTCTGTGTGTTTGTCGAGTTTAATACTCTGTGTTTCTGTGTGTGAGTTTGTCGAGTTTAATACTCTGTGTTTCTGTGTGTGAGTTTGTCGAGTTTAATACTCTGTGTTTCTGTGTGTTTGTCGAGTTTAATACTCTGTGTTTCTGTGTGTGTTTGTCGAGTTTAATACTCTGTGTTTCTGTGTGTGTTGTCGAGTTTAATACTCTGTGTTTCTGTGTGTGTTTTTCGAGTTTAATACTCTGTGTTTCTGTGTGTGTGTTTGTCGAGTTTAATACTCTGTGTTTCTGTGTGTTTGTCGAGTTTAATACTCTGTGTTTCTGTGTGTGTTTGTCGAGTTTAATACTCTGTGTTTCTGTGTGTGTGTTTGTCGAGTTTAATACTCTGTGTTTTTGTGTGTTTGTTTGTCGACCTCCATGGACGTAATTGCCTAGTAGTCCTCCTAGACACAGCCACACACACACACACACACACACACACACACACACACACACACACACACAGCTAATTCACTACATCATGCATGTTTCTGTGTGTGTGTGTTTCGTTTCTGTGTGTGTAAGTTTCTGTGTGTGTGTGTTAGTTTCCGTGTGTGTGTTTAGTTTCTGTGTGTGTTTGTTTAGTTTCTGTGTGTGTTTCCGTGTGTGTGTGTTATGTTTTATGTGTGTTTATTTTCTGTGCTTATGTGTTTAGTTTCTGTGTGTGTGTTTAGTAGAGCGAGGTAGAGAGAGAGAGGTAGAGAGAGAGAGGTAGAGAGAGAGAGGTAGAGAGAGAGAGAGGTAGAGAGAGAGGTAGAGAGGAGAGGTAGAGAGAGGTAGAGAGAGAGGGTAGAGAGAGAGGTAGAGAGAGGGTAGAGAGAGAGGAAGAGAGAGAGAGAGGTAGAGAGAGAGAGAGGTAGAGAGAGAGGTAGAGAGAGAGAGAGGTAGAGAGAGAGAGGTAGAGAGAGAGGTAGAGAGAGAGGTAGAGAGAGAGAGGTAGTGAGAGAGAGAGGTAGAGAGAGGTAGAGAGGTAGAGAGAGGTGAGAGAGAGGAGAGAGGAGGTAGAGAGAGAGGTAGAGGTAGAGAGAGAGAGGAAGGGAGGGAGAAACAAGGGAGGGAGGGAGGGGAGGGAGGGAGGGTGAGGAGGGGAGGAGAGTGTTAGGTAGTAGTTGTTGTGGGCAACTGCATTATCTGGATATTTGATGGAAGCAGCACTCTGCTAGTTACACACACACACACACACACACACACACACACACACACACACACACACACACACACACACACACACACACACACACACACACACACACACACACACACACACTTTCCCGCACATGTAAATGCAGACTTACACACACACCCATGAATGCAAAAACACCCCTCCAAACACAAACACACCCCTTAACACACAAAACACACCCCTCGACACACAAAACACACCCCTCGACACACAAAAACACCCCTCCACACACACACAAAACACACCCCTCCACACAAAACACACCCCTCGACACACAAAACACACCCCTCCACACACAAACACATCCCTCCAAACACAAACACATCCCCTCCAAACACAAACACACCCCTCCAAACACAAACACACCCCTCCACACACAAACACACCCCTCCACACACAAACACACCCCTCCAAACACAAACACAACCCTCCAAACACAAACACCCCCTCCACACACAAACACACCCCTCCACACACAAACACACCCCTCCACACACAAACACACCCCTCCACACACACAAACACACCCCCTCCACACACAACACACCCCTCCACACACAAACACACCCCTCCCACACACAAACACAAACACACCCCTCCCACACAAACACAAGCCACCCCTCCACACACAAACACAAACACACCCCTCCACACACAAACACCCTCCAAACACAAACACACCCCTCCAAACACAAACACACCCCTCCACACACAAACACCCCTCACACACAAATACACACCCTCCACACACAAACACAAACACACCCCTCCACACACAAACACAAACACACCCCTCCACACAAACACACCCCTCACACAAACACACCCCTCCACATACAAACACACCCCTCCACACACAAACACACACCCCTCCACACACAAACACAAACACACCCCTCCACACACAAACACACCTCCAAACACAAACACACCCCTCCATACCCCAAACACACCCCTCCACACACAAACACACCCCTCCACACACAAACACAAACACACCCCTCCACACACAAACACAAACACACCCCTCCACACACAAACACACCCCTCCAAACACAAACACACCCCTCCAAACACAAAAACATCCCTCCACACACAAACACAAACACACCTCCACATAGCTTACACCCCTCCCACACAAACACACCCCCTCCACACACAAACACAAACACACCCCTCACACAAACACAAACACAGCCCTCCCACACAAACACACCCCTCCAAACACAAACACACTCCTCCAAACACAAAAACATCCCTCACACACAAACACACCCCTCCAAACACAAAACACCCCTCAAACACAAAACACACCCCTCCAAACACAAAACCATCCCATCCACACACAAACACACCCCTCAAACACAAACACATCCCCTCCAAACACAAACACACCCCTCCAAACACAAACTTACCCCTCCAAACACAAAACCATCCCTCCAAACACAAAACCATCCCTCCACACACAAACACACCCCTCCAAACACAAGCACACCCTTCCAAACACAAACACACCCCTCCAAACACAAACTAAATGAAAAAAAAGACAAACGACATTTCCCACATTAGCTGTCATAACTGTCCTGCATAGTTGACTACAGTAGTGTGTGTGTGTGTGTGTGTGTGTGTGTGTGTGTGTGTGTGTGTGTGTGTGTGTGTGTGTGTGATGAGGCACACACTCACTAGTCCCTATCACCAGTAGATGTTCAGATCTCATGTTGTCTCCAGAGTAGCACAAACACACTAGAATAGACCTCATCTCATTGCCATGGTCACTGTAGGTTCAACAGGGCTGAGGTTACCTCATCTCATTGCCATGGTCACTGTAGGTTCAACAAGGCTGAGGTTACCTCATCTCATTGCCATGGTCACTGTAGGTTCAACAAGGCTGAGGTTACCTCATCTCATTGCCATGGTCACTGTAGGTTCAACAAGGCTGAGGTTACCTCATCTCATTGCCATGGTCACTGTAGGTTCAACAAGGCTGAGGATACCTCATCTCATTGCCATGGTCACTGTAGGTTCAACAAGGCTGAGGTTACCTCATCTCATTGCCATGGTCACTGTAGGTTCAACAGGGCTGAGGGTTACCTCATCTCATTGCCATGGTCACTGTAGGTTCAACAAGGCTGAGGTTACCTCATCTCATTACCATGGTCACTGTAGGTTCAACAGGGCTGAGGTTACCTCATCTCATTGCCATGGTCACTGTAGGTTCAACAGGGCTGAGGATACCTCATCTCATTGCCATGGTCACTGTAGGTTCAACAAGGCTGAGGTTACCTCATCTCATTGCCATGGTCACTGTAGGTTCAACAAGGCTGAGGATACCTCATCTCATTGCCATGGTCACTGTAGGTTCAACAGGGGCTGAGGTTACCTCATCTCATTGCCATGGTCACTGTAGGTTCAACAAGGCTGAGGTTACCTCATCTCATTGCCATGGTCACTGTAGGTTCAACAAGGCTAGGATACCTCATCTCATTACCATGGTCACTGTAGGTTCAACAAGGCTGAGGTTACCTCATCTCATTGCCATGGTCACTGTAGGTTCAACAAGGCTGAGGTTACCTCATCTCATTGCCATGGTCACTGTAGGTTCAACAGGGCTGAGGATACAAGGCTCATCATCTTTGCCGTGGTCTGAGGTTCTGAAAACACAGAAAAAAAGAAAGGGAGGGGGCCTTTTCTCTCCTCAGCTTCAACCCCCTCTATATTAGAAGGAGAGGGAGAGAGACAGTGAGAGAGATGAGAGAGAAGGGCAAGATGGTGTGGGTAGAGACTCAGGAGAGGGAAAGAGAGAACGACTTGGTAGGAGGGGGAGGGAGGGAATGAGGAACGACTTGGTAGGGGGAGGAGGGAGGGAGGGAGGGAGGAGGGAGGGGAGGGAGGGAGGGAGGGGGAGGAGGGAGGGAGGGAGGGAAAGAGAGAGGAGTTAGGGAGGGAGGGAGGGAGAGTGGAAAGTAAAGACAAATTAAAGAGGAAGAGGGAAACAGAGGAAGTCCCATGACTCTTTGTGGTGTCTATATTATTAATGGATGATGTTTTAGCTGAGGAGAGGAGAGGAGAGCAGCACAGAGCAGCAAAACCTTTCTAACTGGCATAGAGATCTGTTCTGCACTATTCTTTCTCTGTCTCTCTGTTGTCTGATTGTCTCATGCAGTATGTTCTGTCTTCTCTCTCTATCTCCCTCTGTTCTCTCTGTTCTGATACGGTAGCTCCTCCACCTGTCTCCTCCTCTGTTCTGATACTGTAGCTCCTCCACCTGTCTCTCCTCTCTGTCTCTGTTCTGATACTGTAGCTCCTCCACCTGTCTAATCTCTGTTCTGATACTGTAGCTCCTCCACCTGTCTCCTCTCTGTTCTGATACTGTAGCTCCTCCATCTGTCTCCTCTCTGTTCTGATACTGTAGCTCCTCCATCTGTCTCTCCTCTCTGTTCTGATACTGTAGCTCCTCCACCTGTCTCTCCTCTCTGTTCTGATACTGTAGCTCCTCCATCTCTCTCCTCTCTGTTCTGATACTGTAGCTCCTCCATCTGTCTCTCCTCTCTGTTCTGATACTGTAGCTCCTCCACCTGTCTCCTCTCTGTTCTGATACTGTAGCTCCTCCACCTGTCTCCTCTCTGTTCTGATACTGTAGCTCCTCCACCTGTCTCCTCTCTGTTCTGATACTGTAGCTCCTCCATCTGTCTCCTCTCTGTTCTGATACTGTAGCTCCTCCATCTGTCTCCTCTCTGTTCTGATACTGTAGCTCCTCCATCTGTCTCCTCTCTGTTCTGACACTGTAGCTCCTCCATCTGTCTCCTCTCTGTTCTGATACTGTAGCTCCTCCACCTGTCTCTCCTCTCTGTTCTGATACTGTAGCTCCTCCACCTGTCTCCTCTCTGTTCTGATACTGTAGCTCCTCCACCTGTCTCTCCTCTCTGTTCTGATACTGTAGCTCCTCCACCTGTCTCTCCTCTCTGTTCTGATACTGTAGCTCCTCCACCTGTCTCCTCTCTGTTCTGATACTGTAGCTCCTCCATCTGTCTCCTCTCTGTTCTGATACTGTAGCTCCTCCACCTGTCTCTCCTCTCTGTTCTGATACTGTAGCTCCTCCATCTGTCTCTCCTCTCTGTTCTGACACTGTAGCTCCTCCATCTGTCTCCTCTCTGTTCTGATACTGTAACTCCTCCACCTGTCTCCTCTCTCTTTTCCTTCTGTGCTAACTCTCTCCATATGTCTTCCCCCCTCCTCTGTTTCTTGCCTCTTTCCTCTCTCTCCCTCCATCTCACCCCTCTCTCTCCCTCCATCTCCCCCCTCTCTCTCTATCTCCTTCTCCTACCCCTCTCTCTCTCCCTCCATCTCCCCCCTCTCTCCCTCCATCTCCTCCCCCCCTCTCTCCCTCCATCTCTCCTCTCTCTCTCTCCCTCCATCTCCTACCCCTTTCTCTCGCTCTCCATCTCCTACCCCCCTCTCTCGCCCTCCATCTCCTACCCCCCTCTCTCTCCCTCCATCTCCTACCCCTCTCTCTCTCCCTCCATCTCCCTCCACTCCCTCTCTCTCCCTCCATCTCCTACCCCCTCCTCTCTCTCCCTCCATCTCCTACCCCCTCTCTCTCCCTCCATCTCCTACCCCTCTCTCTCCCTCCATCTCCTCCCTCTCTCTCGGAGGAGGACAGCCGCGGTCTTTGATTAGAGTGAGGGGGGGGGCAGGATGCCTCTCTCTTTCATTGTCTCGTTATAGCCATTTCTCTATTCACATGGAAAATAATGTTGCTTGTAAATCATTCAGAATACAGACATTGCACATGTCCAGAATGACACCCTATTCCCAGAAATAGTGCACTACTTACCTATGTGTAGTAGTGTACTATTTATGATGGATCAAAGCAATATAGACAGTAGTGTACTACAGTATGATAATTCAAGAGCCCTTTAGACAGTAGTGTACTACAGTATGATGGATCAGAGCCCTATAGACAGTAGTTTGCTACAGTATGATGACTCCAGGCCCTATAGACAGTAGTGTACTACAGTATGATGGACCAGAGCCCTCTAGACAGTAGTGTACTACAGTATGATGGATCAGAGCCCTATAGACAGTGAGTGTTGCTACAGTATGATGGATTAGAGCACTCTAGACAGTAGTGTCCTACAGTATGATGGACCAGAGCCCTTTGGAGCAGTAGTGTACTACAGTATGATGACTCAGAGCCTTATAGACAGTAGTGTACTACAGTA
>NW_027008414.1:79333-93861 GCF_036934945.1 Oncorhynchus masou masou | reverse complement strand
GATATTGGCGGTAACTGGAACACGCTGTCGTACACATCGGTCCAGAGCATCCCAAACATGCTCAATGGATGACATGTCTGGTGAGTATGCAGCCCATGGAAGAACTGGGACGTTTTCAGCTTCCAGGTATTGTGTACAGATCCTTGTGACATGGGTCTGTGCGTTATCATGCTGCAACATGAGGTGATGGCGGCGGATCACTGGCACGACAATGGGCCTCAGGATGTTGTCATGGTGTCTCTGTGCATTCAAATTGCCATCGATAAAATGCAGTTGTATTCATTGTCTGTAGTTTATGCCTGACCATACCATAACCCCACCGCCACCACGGGGAACTCTATATATTAGTGCAAACCGCTCACCCACACAAGACCATACAGGCGTCTGCCATCTGCCCGGAACAGTTGAAACCGGGATCCACACTTCTCCAGCGTGCCAGTGGCCATCGAAGGGGATCATTTGCCCACTGAAGTTGGGTCTTTGTTTGTGCGAAGCCATAGTTTTATTCTTTGTCCAGGTGGCTGGTCTCAAACGATCCCAGAGAGGAAGAAGCCGGATGTGGAGGTCCTGGGCTGGCATGGTTACACGTGGTCTGCTGTTGTGAGGCAGGTTGTTAATTAGTTGTTCGTTTCGGTGTGTGTTTACTTTCTGTGTGTGTGTTTAGTTTCTGTGTGTGTGTGTGTGTTTTTCATTGGAAGAAGCCCAAAACAAACGCATTGTCACGCCCTGACCTTAGTATTCTTTGTTTTCTTTATTGTTTTGGTTTGGTCAGGGTGTGACATGGGTGATGTATGTGTGTTGTACTGTCTAGGGGTTTTGTAGGTTTATGGGGTTGTTTACCATCTAGGTGTTTATATAGGTCTATGGTTGCCTAGATTGGTTCTCAATTCGAGGCAGCTGTTTATCGTTGTCTCTGATTGGGGACCATATTTAGGAAGCCATCTTCTTTGGGTATTTCGTGTTTTATTGTTTATGTCTTGTTGCCTGTGTCTGCCCTAGTATTTTATAGTGTCACGTTCGGGTTGTTGTTTTTGTACAGTTTGTTAAGTGTTCTTCGTCTTCAGTAAAAAGTATGTATTCGTCTTACGCTGCGCCTTGTTCTCCTCCATTCAGCACAATATGGCAGTAGCACAACATGGTAGCAACACAACATGGCAGTAGCACAACATGGTAGCAACACAACATGGCAGTAGCACAACATGGCAGTAGCACAACATGGCAGTAGCACAACATGGCAGTAGCACAACATGTCAGCAACACAACATGTCAGCAGCACAACATGGCAGTAACACAACATGGCAGTAGCACAACATGGCAGTAGCACAACATGGCAGTAGCACAACATGGTAGCAGCACAACATGATAGCAACACAACATGGCAGTAGCACAACATGGTAGCAGCATAACATGGTAGCAGCACAACATGGCAGTAGCACAACATGGCAGTAGCACAACATGGTAGCAGCACAACATGGTAGCAGCACAACATGGCAGTAGAACAACATGACAGCAACATGGTAGCAACACAACATGGCAGTAGCAGAACATGGTAGCAAAACAACATGACAATAACATGGTAGCAACACAACATGGCAGTAGCACAACATGGTAGCAGAACAACATGGTAGCAACACAACATGACAACAACATGGTAGCGCAACAACATGGCAGCAACACAACATGACAACATCATGGTAGCAACACAGCATGACAACAACATGGTAGCAGCACAACATGACAACAACATGGTAGCAACACAACATGACAACAACATGGTAGCAGCACCACATGATAACAACATGGTAGAAACACATGACAACATGGCAGTAGCACAATATGGTAGCAACACAACATGACAACAACATGCTGGCAACACAACATGACAACAACATGGTAGCAGCACCACATGATAACAACATGGTAGCAACACATGACAACATGGCAGTAGCACAACATTGTAGCAGCACAACATGACAAGAACATGGTAGCCGCACAATATGGCAGTAGCACAACATGGTAGCAGAACAACATGGTAGCAACACAACATGACAACAACATGGTAGCGCAACAACATGGCAGTAGCACAACATGGTAGCAGAACAACATGGTAGCAACACAACATGACAACAACATGGTAGCGCAACAACATGGCAGTAGCACAACATGGCAGCAACACAACATGACAACAACATGGTAGCAACACAGCATGACAACAACATGGTAGCAACACAACATGACAACAACATGGTAGCAACACAACATGACAACAACATGGTAGCAGCACCACATGATAACAACATGGTAGCAACACATGACAACATGGCAGTAGCACAATATGGTATCTACACAACATGACAACAACATGGTAGCAACACAACATGACAACAACATGCTGGCAACACAACATGACAACAACATGGTAGCAGCACCACATGATAACAACATGGTAGCAACACATGACAACATGGCAGTAGCACAACATTGTAGCAGCACAACATGACAAGAACATGGTAGCAGCACAACATGGCAGTAGCACAACATGGTAGCAGCACAACATGGTAGCAGCACAACATGGCAGTAGCACAACATGGTAGCAGCACAACATGGCAGTAGAACAACATGGTAGCAGCACAACATGGTAGCAGCACAACATGGCAGTAGCACAACATTGTAGCAGCACAACATGACAAGAACATGGTAGCAACACAAAATGGCAGTAGCACAACATGGCAGTAGCACAACATGGTAGCAGCACAACATGGCAGTAGCACAACATGGTAGCAGCACAACATGGTAGCAGCACAACATGGCAGTAGCACAACATGGTAGCAGCACAACATGGCAGTAGCACAACATTGTAGCAGCACAACATGACAAGAACATGGTAGCAACACAAAATGGCAGTAGCACAACATGGCAGTAGCACAACATGGCAGTAGCACATGGTAGCAGCACAACATGGCAGTAGCACAACATGGCAGTAGCACAACATGGTAGCAGCACAACATGGCAGTAGCACAACATGGTAGCAGCACAACATGGCAGTAGCACAACATGGCAGCAGCACAACATGGCAGCAGCACAACATGGCAGCAGCACAACATGGTAGCAGCACAACATGGTAGCAAGGTAGAGACAACAATATATCACGTGAAGCAGCCACAAATGTCAGTAAGAGTGTCCATGATCGAGTCTTTGAATGAGGAGATGGAGATAAAACTGTCCAGTTTAAGTGTTTGTTGCAGCTCGTTCCAGTCACTAACTGTAGCAAACTGAAAAGAGGAGCGACCCAGGGATGTGTGTGTGCTTTGGGGACCTTTAACAGAATGTGACTGGCAGAACGGGTGTTGTATGAGGAGGATGAGGGCTGCAGTAGATATATCAGATAGGGGGAGTGAGGCCTAAGAGGGTTTTATAAATAAGCATCAACCAGTGTGTGTGCATGTGTGCACGTGTGTGTGTGTGTGTGTGTGTGTGTGTGTGTGTGTGTGTGTGTGTATGGTGTGTGTGTATGGTGTGTGTGTGTGTGTACGGTGTGTGTGTGTGTACGGTGTGTGTGTGTGTGTACAGTGAGTGTGTGTGTGTACAGTGAGTGTGTGTGTACGCTGTGTGTGTGTGTGTACGGTGTGTGTGTGTGTGTGGGTGTGTGTGTGTGTGCGGTGTGTCTGTGTGCGTACGGTGTGTGTGTGTGTACAGTGTGTGTGTACGGTGTGTGTGTGTGTACGGTGTGTGTGTATGGTGATTGTGTGTGTGTGTGTGTGTACGGTGTGTGTGTGTGTAACAATATGGTAGTTGGTGTAGCAGAAGGAATAGCACTGCTTCATTCTAAAGGACCTCCCATCATCACTAATGGAGGAGGTTATATTTAGGAGACGCTCCATTTTGATGCCACGTGTTTGTCGAGTTTAATACTCTGTGTTTCTGTGTGTTTGTCGAGTTTAATACTCTGTGTTTCTGTGTGTTTGTCGAGAGTAATACTCTGTGTTTCTGTGTGTTTGTCTGTGTGTTTGAGTTTAATACTCTGTGTTTCTGTGTGTTTGTCGAGTTTAATACTCTGTGTTTCTGTGTGTTTGTGTTTAATACTCTGTGTTTCTGTGTGTGAGTTTTCGAGTTTAATACTCTGTGTTTCTGTGTGTTTGTCGAGTTTAATACTCTGTGTTTCTGTGTGTTTTCGAGTTTAATACTCTGTGTTTCTGTGTGTGTTTGTCGAGTTTAATACTCTGTGTTTCTGTGTGTTTGTCAAGTTTAATACTCTGTGTTTCTGTGTGTGTTTTCGAGTTTAATACTCTGTGTTTCTGTGTGTGTGTTTGTCGAGTTTAATACTCTGTGTTTCTGTGTGTGTGTTTGTGTGTTTGTTTCGAGTTTAATACTCTGTGTTTCTGTGTGTGTTTGTCGAGTTTAATACTCTGTGTTTCTGTGTGTGTTTGTCGAGTTTAATACTCTGTGTGTCTGTGTGTTTGTCACGTTTAATACTCTGTGTTTCTGTGTGTGTTTGTCGAGTTTAATACTCTGTGTTTCTGTGTGTTTGTCGAGTTTAATACTCTGTGTTTCTGTGTGTTTGTCGAGTTTAATACTCTGTGTTTCTGTGTGTGAGTTTGTCGAGTTTAATACTCTGTGTTTCTGTGTGTTTGTCGAGTTTAATACTCTGTGTTTCTGTGTGTTTGTCGAGTTTAATACTCTGTGTTTCTGTGTGTGTTTGTCGAGTTTAATACTCTGTGTTTCTGTGTGGTTGTCAAGTTTAATACTCTGTGTTTCTGTGTGTGTTTTTCGAGTTTAATACTCTGTGTTTCTGTGTGTGTGTTTGTCGAGTTTAATACTCTGTGTTTCTGTGTGTTTGTCGAGTTTAATACTCTGTGTTTCTGTGTGTGTTTGTCGAGTTTAATACTCTGTGTTTCTGTGTGTGTTTGTCGAGTTTAATACTCTGTGTGTCTGTGTGTTTGTCACGTTTAATACTCTGTGTTTCTGTGTGTGTGTTTGTCACATTTAATACTCTGTGTTTCTGTGTGTGTGTTTGTCGAGTTTAATACTCTGTGTTTCTGTGTGTTTGTCGAGTTTAATACTCTGTGTTTCTGTGTGTGTTTGTCGAGTTTAATACTCTGTGTGTCTGTGTGTTTGTCACGTTTAATACTCTGTGTTTCTGTGTGTGTGTTTGTCACATTTAATACTCTGTGTTTCTGTGTGTGTTTGTCGAGTTTAATACTCTGTGTTTCTGTGTGTGTTTGTCGAGTTTAATACTCTGTGTTTCTGTGTGTGTTTGTCGAGTTTAATACTCTGTGTTTCTGTGTGTGTGTTTTTCGAGTTTAATACTCTGTGTTTCTGTGTGTGTGTTTGTCGAGTTTAATACTCTGTGTTTCTGTTTAATACTCTGTGTTTGTGTTTAATACTCTGTGTTTCTGTGTGTGTGTTTGTCTAGTTTAATACTCTGTGTTTCTGTGTGTGTTTGTCGACTTTAATACTCTGTGTTTCTGTGTGTGTGTTTGTCGATTTTAATACTCTGTGTTTTTGTGTGTTTGTTTGTCGACCTCCATGGACGTAATTGCCTAGTAGTCCTCCTAGACACAGCCACACACACACACACACACACACACACACACACACACACACACACACACACACACACACACACACACACACACACACACACACACACACACACACACACACACAGCTAATTCACTACATCATGCATGTTTCTGTGTGTTTGGTTTCTGTGTGTGTGTTAGTTTCTGTGTGTGTGTGTTTCGTTTCTGTGTGTGTAAGTTTCTGTGTGTGTGTGTTAGTTTCCGTGTGTGTGTTTAGTTTCTGTGTGTGTTTGTTTAGTTTCTGTGTGTGTGTTTCCGTGTGTGTGTGTGTTATGTTTTGCGTGTGTGTTTATTTTCTGTGTTTGCGTGTTTAGTTTCTGTGTGTGTGTGTTTAGTAGAGCGAGGTAGAGAGAGAGAGGTAGAGAGAGAGAGGTAGAGAGAGAGAGGTAGAGAGAGGTAGAGAGTAGAGAGAGGTAGAGAGAGAGAGAGGTAGAGAGGAGAGAGGTAGAGAGAGGTAGAGAGAGAGGTAGAGAGAGAGAGAGAGGTAGAGAGAGAGAGGTGTAGAGAGAGAGAGGTGTAGAGAGAGAGAGGTGTAGAGAGAGAGAGGTAGAGAGAGAGAGAGGTAGAGAGAGAGAGGTAGAGAGAGAGAGAGAGGTGTAGAGAGAGAGGTAGAGAGAGAGAGGTAGAGAGAGAGGTAGAGAGAGAGAGAGAGGTAGAGAGAGAGGTAGAGAGAGAGAGGAAGGGAGGGAGAAACAAGGGAGGGAGGGAGGGAGGGAGGGTGGGAGGGAGGGAGGGAGAGTGTTAGGTAGTAGTTGTTGGCGGAGCGGCTGCATTATCTGGATATATTATTGATGGAAGCAGCACTCTGCTAGTTACACACACACACACACACACACACACACACACACACACACACACACACACACACACACACACACACACACACACACACACACACACACACACACACACACACACACTTTCCCGCACATGTAAATGCAGACTTACACACACACCCATGAATGCAAAAACACCCCTCCAAACACAAACACACCCCTTAACACACAAAACACACCCCTCGACACACAAAACACACCCCTCGACACACAAAACACACCCCTCCACACACAAAACACACCCCTCCACACACAAACACATCCCTCCAAACACAAACACATCCCTCCAAACACAAACACACCCCTCCAAACACAAACACACCCCTCCACACACAAACACACCCCTCCACACACAAACACACCCCTCCAAACACAAACACAACCCTCCAAACACAAACACACCCCTCCACACACAAACACACCCCTCCACACACAAACACACCCCTCCACACACAAACACACCCCTCCACACACAAACACACCCCTCCACACACAAACACAAACACACCCCTCCACACACAAACACAAACACACCCCTCCACACACAAACACACCCCTCCAAACACAAACACACCCCTCCAAACACAAACACACCCCTCCACACACAAACACACCCCTCCACACACAAACACACCCCTCCACACACAAACACAAACACACCCCTCCACACACAAACACAAACACACCCCTCCACACACAAACACACCCCTCCACACACAAACACACCCCTCCACATACAAACACACCCCTCCACACATAAACACACCCCTCCACACACAAACACAAACACACCCCTCCACACACAAACACACCCCTCCAAACACAAACACACCCCTCCATACACAAACACACCCCTCCACACACAAACACACCCCTCCACACACAAACACAAACACACCCCTCCACACACAAACACAAACACACCCCTCCACACACAAACACACCCCTCCAAACACAAACACACCCCTCCACATACAAACACACCCTCCACACATAAACACACCCCTCCACACACAAACACACCCCTCCACACACAAACACAAACACACCCCTCCACACACAAACACAAACACAGCCCTCCACACACAAACACAGCCCTCCACACACAAACACACCCCTCCAAACACAAACACACTCCTCCAAACACAAAAACATCCCTCCACACACAAACACACCCTCCAAACACAAACACACCCTCCAAACACAAACACACCCCTCCAAACACAAACACACCCCTCCAAACACAAAACCATCCCTCCACACACAAACACACCCCTCCAAACACAAACACATCCCTCCAAACACAAACACACCCCTCCAAACACAAACACACCCCTCCAAACACAAACACACCCCTCCAAACACAAAACCATCCCTCCAAACACAAACACACCCCTCCAAACACAAACACACCCTTCCAAACACAAACACACCCCTCCAAACACAAACTAAATGAAAAAGAACAAACGACATTTCCACATTAGCTGTCATAACTGTCCTGCATAGTTGACTACAGTAGTGTGTGTGTGTGTGTGTGTGTGTGTGTGTGTGTGTGTGTGTGTGTGTGTGTGTGTGTGTGTGTGTGTGTGTGTGTGTGATGAGGCACACACTCACTAGTCCCTATCACCAGTAGATGTTCAGATCTCATGTTGTCTCCAGAGTAGCACAAACACACTAGAATAGACCTCATCTCATTGCCATGGTCACTGTAGGTTCAACAAGGCTGAGGTTACCTCATCTCATTGCCATGGTCACTGTAGGTTCAACAAGGCTGAGGTTACCTCATCTCATTGCCATGGTCACTGTAGGTTCAACAAGGCTGAGGTTACCTCATCTCATTGCCATGGTCACTGTAGGTTCAACAAGGCTGAGGTTACCTCATCTCATTGCCATGGTCACTGTAGGTTCAACAAGGCTGAGGTTACCTCATCTCATTGCCATGGTCACTGTAGGTTCAACAGGGCTGAGGTTACCTCATCTCATTGCCATGGTCACTGTAGGTTCAACAAGGCTGAGGTTACCTCATCTCATTGCCATGGTCACTGTAGGTTCAACAAGGCTGAGGTTACCTCATCTCATTGCCATGGTCACTGTAGGTTCAACAGGGCTGAGGTTACCTCATCTCATTGCCATGGTCACTGTAGGTTCAACAAGGCTGAGGTTACCTCATCTCATTGCCATGGTCACTGTAGGTTCAACAAGGCTGAGGTTACCTCATCTCATTGCCATGGTCACTGTAGGTTCAACAAGGCTGAGGTTACCTCATCTCATTGCCATGGTCACTGTAGGTTCAACAAGGGCTGAGGTTACCTCATCTCATTGCCATGGTCACTGTAGGTTCAACAAGGCTGAGGTTACCTCATCTCATTGCCATGGTCACTGTAGGTTCAACAGGGCTGAGGATACCTCATCTCATTGCCATGGTCACTGTAGGTTCAACAAGGCTGAGGTTACCTCATCTCATTGCCATGGTCACTGTAGGTTCAACAAGGCTGAGGTTACCTCATCTCATTGCCATGGTCACTGTAGGTTCAACAGGGCTGAGGGAATGGTCACTGTAGGTTCAACAAGGCTGAGTTTACCTCATCTCATTGCCGTGGTCTGAGGTTCTGAAAACACAGAAAAAAAGAAAGGGAGGGGGGCCTTTCTCTCCTCAGCTTCAACCCCCTCTATATTAGAAGGAGAGGGAGAGAGACAGTGAGAGAGATGAGAGAGAAGGGCAGGATGGTGTGGGTAGAGACTCAGGAGAGGGAAAGAGAGAACGACTTGGTAGGGAGGGAGGGAGGGGGACCTGGGAGGAGGGAGGGAACGACTTGGGGAGGGAGGGAGGGAGGGAGGGAGGGAGGGAGGAGGGAGGGAGGGAGGGAGGGAGGGAGGGAGGGAGGGAGGGAGTCTCTCCTCTCTGGAGGGAAAGAGACCTGAGGGAGTTAGGGAGGGAGGGAGGGAGGGAGAGTTCTGAAAATAAAGACAAATTAAAAGAGGAAGAGGGAAACAGAGGAAGTCCCAGACTCTTTGTGGTGTCTATATTATTAATGGATGATGTTTTAGCTGAGGAGAGAGGAGAGGAGAGGAGAGAGAGCACAGAGCAGCAAAACCAGTTCTAACTGGCATAGAGATCTGTTCTGCACTATTCTTTCTCTGTCTCTCTGTTGTCTGATTGTCTCATGCAGTATGTTCTGTCTTCTCTCTGTTCTATCTCTCCTCTGTTCTCTCTGTTCTGATACTGTAGCTCCTCCACCTGTCTCCTCTCTGTTCTGATACTGTAGCTCCTCCACCTGTCTCTCCTCTCTGTTCTGATACTGTAGCTCCTCCACCTGTCTAATCTCTGTTCTGATACTGTAGCTCCTCCACCTGTCTCCTCTCTGTTCTGATACTGTAGCTCCTCCATCTGTCTCCTCTCTGTTCTGATACTGTAGCTCCTCCATCTGTCTCTCCTCTCTGTTCTGATACTGTAGCTCCTCCACCTGTCTCTCCTCTCTGTTCTGATACTGTAGCTCCTCCATCTCTCTCCTCTCTGTTCTGATACTGTAGCTTCTCCATCTGTCTCTCCTCTCTGTTCTGATACTGTAGCTCCTCCACCTGTCTCCTCTCTGTTCTGATACTGTAGCTCCTCCACCTGTCTCCTCTCTCTGTTCTGATACTGTAGCTCCTCCACCTGTCTCCTCTCTGTTCTGATACTGTAGCTCCTCCATCTGTCTCCCTCTGTTCTGATACTGTAGCTCCTCCATCTGTCTCCTCTCTGTTCTGATACTGTAGCTCCTCCATCTGTCTCCTCTCTGTTCTGACACTGTAGCTCCTCCACCTGTCTCCTCTCTGTTCTGATACTGTCGCTGTCTCTCACCTGTCTCTCCTCTCTGTTCTGATACTGATAGCTCCTCCACCTGGCTCCTCTCTGTTCTGATACTGTAGCTCCTCCACCTGTCTCTCCTCTCTGTTCTGATACTGTAGCTCCTCCACCTGTCTCTCCTCTCTGTTCTGATACTGTAGCTCCTCCACCTGTCTCCTCTCTGTTCTGATACTGTAGCTCCTCCACCTGTATCCTCTCTGTTCTGATACTGTAGCTCCTCCATCTGTCTCCTCTCTGTTCTGATACTGTAGCTCCTCCACCTGTCTCTCCTCTCTGTTCTGATACTGTAGCTCCTCCATCTGTCTCCTCTCTGTTCTGACACTGTAGCTCCTCCATCTGTCTCCTCTCTGTTCTGATACTGTAGCTCCTCCATCTGTCTCTCCTCTCTGTTCTGACACTGTAGCTCCTCCATCTGTCTCTCCTCTCTGTTCTGATACTGTAGCTCCTCCATCTGTCTCTCCTCTCTGTTCTGACACTGTAGCTCCTCCATCTGTCTCCTCTCTGTTCTGATACTGTAACTCCTCCATCTGTCTCCTCTCTGTTCTGATACTGTAACTCCTCCACCTGTCTCTCCTCTCTGTTCTGACACTGTAGCTCCTCCATCTGTCTCCTCTCTGTTCTGATACTGTAGCTCCTCCATCTGTCTCTCCTCTCTGTTCTGACACTGTAGCTCCTCCATCTGTCTCTCCTCTCTGTTCTGATACTGTAGCTCCTCCATCTGTCTCTCCTCTCTGTTCTGACACTGTAGCTCCTCCACCTGTCTCCTCTCTGTTCTGATACTGTAACTCCTCCACCTGTCTCCTCTCTGTTCTGATACTGTAACTCCTCCACCTGTCTCCTCTCTGTTCTGATACTGTAACTCCTCCACCTGTCTCCTCTCTGTTCTGATACTGTAACTCCTCCACCTGTCTCCTCTCTGTTCTGATACTGTAGCTCCTCCACCTGTCTCTCCTCTCTGTTCTGATACTGTAGCTCCTCCACCTGTCTCCTCCTCTGTTCTGATACTGTAACTCCTCCACCTGTCTCCTCTCTGTTCTGATACTGTAACTCCTCCATCTGTCTCCTCTCTGTTCTGATACTGTAACTCCTCCATCTGTCTCCTCTCTGTTCTGATACTGTAACTCCTCCACCTGTCTCTCCTCTCTGTTCTGATACTGTAACTCCTCCACCTGTCTCCTCTCTGTTCTGATACTGTAGCTCCTCCACCTGTCTCTCCTCTCTGTTCTGATACTGTAACTCCTCCACCTGTCTCCTCTCTGTTCTGATACTGTAGCTCCTCCACCTGTCTCCTCTCTGTTCTGATACTGTAACTCCTCCACCTGTCTCCTCTCTGTTCTGATACTGTAACTCCTCCATCTGTCTCCTCTCTGTTCTGATACTGTAACTCCTCCACCTGTCTCCTCTCTGTTCTGATACTGTAGCTCCTCCACCTGTCTCCTCTCTGTTCTGATACTGTAACTCCTCCACCTGTCTCTCCTCTCTGTTCTGATACTGTAACTCCTCCATCTGTCTCCTCTCTGTTCTGATACTGTAACTCCTCCACCTGTCTCCTCTCTGTTCTGATACTGTAGCTCCTCCATCTGTCTCCTCTCTGTTCTGATACTGTAGCTCCTCCATCTGTCTCCTCTCTGTTCTGATACTGTAGCTCCTCCATCTGTCTCCTCTCTGTTCTGACACTGTAGCTCCTCCATCTGTCTCCTCTCTGTTCTGATACTGTAACTCCTCCACCTGTCTCTCCTCTCTGTTCTGATACTGTAGCTCCTCCATCTGTCTCCTCTCTGTTCTGATACTGTAACTCCTCCACCTGTCTCTCCTCTCTGTTCTGATACTGTAGCTCCTCCACCTGTCTCCTCTCTGTTCTGATACTGTAGCTCCTCCACCTGTCTCCTCTCTGTTCTGATACTGTAACTCCTCCACCTGTCTCCTCTCTGTTCTGATACTGTAACTCCTCCATCTGTCTCCTCTCTGTTCTGATACTGTAACTCCTCCACCTGTCTCCTCTCTGTTCTGATACTGTAGCTCCTCCACCTGTCTCCTCTCTGTTCTGATACTGTAACTCCTCCACCTGTCTCTCCTCTCTGTTCTGATACTGTAACTCCTCCACCTGTCTCCTCTCTGTTCTGATACTGTAACTCCTCCACCTGTCTCTCCTCTCTGTTCTGATACTGTAGCTCCTCCACCTGTCTCCTCTCTGTTCTGATACTGTAGCTCCTCCATCTGTCTCTCCTCTCTGTTCTGATACTGTAATCTGTCTCCTCCTCCACCTGTCTCTCCTCTCTGTTCTGATACTGTAACTCCTCCACCTGTCTCCTCTCTGTTCTGATACTGTAGCTCCTCCATCTGTCTCCTCTCTGTTCTGATACTGTAACTCCTCCACCTGTCTCCTCTCTGTTCTGATACTGTAGCTCCTCCACCTGTCTCTCCTCTCTGTTCTGATACTGTAACTCCTCCACCTGTCTCTCCTCTCTGTTCTGATACTGTAGCTCCTCCACCTGTCTCCTCTCTGTTCTGATACTGTAGCTCCTCCACCTGTCTCCTCTCTGTTCTGATACTGTAACTCCTCCACCTGTCTCCTCTCTGTTCTGATACTGTAACTCCTCCACCTGTCTCCTCTCTGTTCTGATACTGTAACTCCTCCACCTGTCTCCTCTCTGTTCTGATACTGTAACTCCTCCACCTGTCTCCTCTCTGTTCTGATACTGTAGCTCCTCCATCTGTCTCCCTCTCTGTTCTGATACTGTAGCTCCTCCACCTGTCTCCTCTCTGTTCTGATACTGTAACTCCTCCATCTGTCTCCTCTCTGTTCTGATACTGTAGCTCCTCCATCTGTCTCCTCTCTGTTCTGATACTGTAACTCCTCCATCTGTCTCCTCTCTGTTCTGATACTGTAACTCCTCCACCTGTCTCCTCTCTGTTCTGATACTGTAGCTCCTCCACCTGTCTCCTCTCTGTTCTGATACTGTAACTCCTCCACCTGTCTCCTCTCTGTTCTGATACTGTAGCTCCTCCATCTGTCTCCTCTCTGTTCTGATACTGTAACTCCTCCACCTGTCTCCTCTCTGTTCTGATACTGTAACTCCTCCACCTGTCTCCTCTCTGTTCTGATACTGTAGCTCCTCCACCTGTCTCCTCTCTGTTCTGATACTGTAACTCCTCCACCTGTCTCTCCTCTCTGTTCTGATACTGTAACTCCTCCACCTGTCTCCTCTCTGTTCTGATACTGTAACTCCTCCACCTGTCTCCTCTCTGTTCTGATACTGTAACTCCTCCACCTGTCTCCTCTCTGTTCTGATACTGTAACTCCTCCACCTGTCTCCTCTCTGTTCTGATACTGTAACTCCTCCATCTGTCTCCTCTCTGTTCTGATACTGTAGCTCCTCCATCTGTCTCCTCTCTGTTCTGATACTGTAACTCCTCCACCTGTCTCCTCTCTGTTCTGATACTGTAACTCCTCCACCTGTCTCCTCTCTCTTTTCCTTCTGTGCTCACTCTCTCCATATGTCTTCCCCCCTCCTCTGTTTCTTGCCTCTTTCCTCTCTCTCCCTCCTCCATCTCCCCCTCTGTTCTCTCCCTCCATCTCCCTCCTCTCTCTCTATCTCCTTCTCCTACTCCTCCCCTGTCTCCTCTCTCCCTCCTCCATCTGTCCCCCTGTTCTCTGTAACTCCTCCATCTCCTAACTCCCCCATCTGTCTCCCTCCATGCTGTAGCTCTCCATCTGTCTCTCTCTCCCTCCATCTCCTACCCCATTTCTCTCGCTCTCCATCTCCTACCCCCCTCTCTCGCCCTCCATCTCCTACCCCCTCTCTCTCCCTCTCTCTCCTCCATCTCCCCCTCTCCTCCATCTCTCCTCTCCATCTCCTACCCCCTCTCTCGCCCTCCATCTCCTACCCCCCTCTCTCTCCCTCCATCTCCTACCCCTCTCTCTCTCCCTCCATCTCCTACCCCCCTCTCTCTCCCTCCATCTCCTCCCTCTCTCTCTCGGAGGAGGACAGCCGCGGTCTTTGATTAGAGTGAGGGGGGGGGAACGGATGCCTCTCTCTTTCATTGTCTCGTTATAGCCATTTCTCTATTCACATGGAAAATAATGTTGCTTGTAAATCATTCAGAATACAGACATTGCACATGTCCAGAATGACACCCTATTCCCAAAATAGTGCACTACTTACCTATGTGTAGTAGTGTACTATTTATGATGGATCAAAGCAATATAGACAGTAGTGTACTACAGTATGATAATTCAGAGCCCTTTAGACAGTAGTGTAC
>NW_027008414.1:60000-78833 GCF_036934945.1 Oncorhynchus masou masou | reverse complement strand
AAAGACCAATATGGGGATTTATAGTTTTAGGTCATTCAGTGCCACCATTTCTCATATAATCTTTCCCACAGGGTGCCTTTCCTTCTCTGGGCCATTTGGAAAATGTTTTACTAAATTAGAGTACTGTATACCCACTTCTCCAGGCACCACTACACCACTGACCTTCACAACAGCTTTCAACATACCAGTATTTAGTTTGGAAACTTTCAAAAAAAATCCTGGTAAAATTATACAATATTAAAATATGTCAAATTATCAATTTATTTGTTTCAAAAGTGGTTGCAATGCTGTGAAAAACAGTTGTATTGAACTACAGTGCATTTGAGCTTGTCCTTGCATGGGGCGTCTTCTTTAGAGTAAAAAAAAATATATATATATTTTTATTGATTTATTTATTATTTATTTATTATTAATATTTGTGTGCTGCCAGCATATTATCCTGCTCGCCGAACAGTAATATAAGCGTTTAATTTTGAATATTTGTACGGTGTGCTGCGAGGTACAAAATGCACAGAAATATAGAGAGAAGGATTATATTACGTTCTTTCCACCAGGGGGCGACAAACACCAGTTAATATTCCAGAATAGAGCACCACAGAATGTTTCGGCTCCCTTTGCCAAGTGGTCAGTTTGGAGATCCTCCGGCCTGGGCCAGGGGTGCGTCCCAAAAGTATTTACTGCTTCCTGAAATGTGCACTCGTTCACCACACCCCATAACGTGTAATAGCATTGGATTGTTGTAGTAGGCATAGGTTATGAAATTAGTTTCCATACTTATTAATTTCATGTCAAATCCTGTCCATGAAGGGAAGTGAACAAGTTCACACTTTGGGAGGAATGAGAGATGATTGGGGCAGAGAACAGGTATGCAGACGTTTCCCCAGCCAGGTACCAATACAACACATACCAGTCAATCAATATATCATCAAATCCTTTATGATGAGCCAATTTTACTTCAGGCATTTCAGTGGTGGTCTGGAACAAAATCTTGCAAAGCCTGTATCTCTCCAGGGTTGGTGGGTGACTGTATCTCTCCAGGGTTGGTGGGTGACTGTATCTCTCCAGGGTTGGTGGGTGACTGTATCTCTCCAGGGTTGGTGAGTGACTGTATCTCTCCAGGGTTGGTGAGTGACTGTATCTCTCCAGGGTTGGTGAGTGACTGTATCTCTCCAGGGTTGGTAGGTGACTGTATCTCTCCAGGGTTGGTGGGTGACTGTATCTCTCCAGGGTTGATGGGTGACTGTATCTCTCCAGGGTTGGTGAGTGACTGTATCTCTCCAGGGTTGGTGAGTGACTGTATCTCTCCAGGGTTGGTGGGTGACTGTATCTCTCCAGGGTTGGTGGGTGACTGTATCTCTCCAGGGTTGGTGGGTGACTGTATCTCTCCAGGGTTGGTGGGTGACTGTATCTCTCCAGGGTTGGTGGGTGACTGTATCTCTCCAGGGTTGGTGGGTGACTGTATCTCTCCAGGGTTGGTGGGTGACTGTATCTCTCCAGAGTTGGTGGGTGACTGTATCTCACTGCTGGACCCTGACCAGACATGGAGTAGTTGGCTCTGCATTTACATTCACAGCCTACCCACCCATCACCACACACACCGACAAAACTAGAGCACAGTATATTTGGAGGCTAAATAACTAAATTGATGTCTTATATTTTCTCTTTCTTTCTGTTTGTTTGTTATTGTGTGTGTGAGAGAAAGACAGAGAGACAGAGACAGACAAAGAGAAAGAGAGAAAGAGGGAGAGAGAGAAAGAGGGAGGGAGGTCGCCTTGTTGAGTGAGTAAAGATTAATGTCGTGTGTTTTCCGTCAGAATCCCGTGCACGCACCTGCCTTGGGACTCGAATCCACCGGAGCTGACTCACATTTGAACTGGAAAACCTTGCGCGTGTCGGTGTATCTGGATTAACGGAATGGATTAGAGATCTAAGAACGCCTCTTTCCCATGTCGGAGGTGAGTGTTTATTTTTCTTTACCCTGTTTCGGTTTGTGGTGGAAATGGAAATTCCGTGTTTTCAAAGACGGTTGGGAGTCGGGATGGCCCGCCCTGAGCGCAAGACACCGGATTAGACAAGGGTTAACGGTAACCGGTAAGAGAGGTCGGAATGAACCACGGACTGATCAGTCGAGAGACAGACAATAGTTTAGAATATTAGTCTCTAAAAGTAGCCTAGTGTGCATATTATTTTACAGCCTAACATACCGTGAAACGTATTCAGTCAGTGTGACAACAAAATAGTCATTCAGGGCTGGGTCATATAATAAACACGAAATGACTGGTCTACTAGCCTATTTCCATGTCCCAAACGCGTTTGTTTTAAGTTTGCAAACGAATAAATAAAGACATTATCCAGTTGTCACACCAGTAGGCCAGGCTAGCCTCAGAACAGCCTAAATTCGTCCGGGCATGGACTCGAAAGCGTTCCACAGGGATGCTGGCCCATGTTGACTACGATGCTTCCTACAGTTGTGTCAAATTGGCTGGATGTTCTATGCGTGGTACATTCTGGTACACACGGAAACAGTTGAGCGTGAAAAACCCAGCAGTGTTGCAGGTCTTGAAACAAACCGGTGCGCCTGGCACCTACTACCATACCCTGTTCTCTGTCACTTACATTTCTTGTCTTGCCCGTTCACGCTCTGAATGCCACACATACATAATCAATGTCTCAATTGTCTCAAGGTTTACAAAACATTCTTTAACCCGTCTCCTCCCCTTCATCTACAATGATTGAAGTGGAAGTGACATCAATAAGGGATCATAGCTTTCACCTGGATTCACCTCGTCAGTCTAAGTCATGGAAAGAGCAGGCGTTCTTTATGTTTTGTACACTCTGTGTATAGCCTAACTGCAGGATACATGAAACAAACAAAGCTACAATGTTTTTCTCCGTCGTGCCTCGCTCGTCAACAGACTACTCCTGCCGCTGCAACAATTCAGGAAGGCGTCGCCGGAATCCAATTTTTAGAAGTTGTCACTCCCGAAAATCACGTGACTACACATCTTTGTCTATGTGAAGCCTGTCTGTCTGTCTGTCTGTCTGTCTGTCTGTCTGTTTCAGTGTGTGTGTGTCTGTTTCTTTCAGTGTGTGTGTGTGTGTGTGTGTCTGTGTGTGTGTGTCTGTGTGTCTGTGTGTGTGTCTGTGTGTGTGTCTGTGTGTGTCTGTGTGTGTCTGTGTGTGTGTGTAGTCTTTTGGTTAGCGACAGAACAGACCAGAGGTGTAGTAAAAAAAAAAAACATGGCACACTATTCACTACTTAGTGCCCTATATCTGACCACAGCTCTATGAATCCTGTTCAGAAGTAGTGCCCTATATAAGATGCCATTTGGGAGGTAACCAGTGACTCAGTATGTTTCTATAAAAAAAATAATTTAACAATTCATGACTGATAGTTTATCGTAGCTTTTAGTGGGAAATCACATCTCCCAGCCATCCCCACAGCAGGGCTGTAGAATAAATAAATATATATATATATATATATGCACACGCACACAGACAACAGGGCTTTAATGGAGACCTTCAAGGTCCTTGCCTACACATCACTAAAGATCTGACATGGTCCTCACACACCAACACAGTCATGAAGAGGGCACGACACACCACCTCTCCCCCCTCAAGAGGCTGAAAAGATCTGCCATGGTCCTCACACACCAACACAGTCATGAAGAGGGCACGACACACCACCTCTCTCCCCTCAGGAGGCTGAAAAGATTTGACATGGTCCTCACACACCAACACAGTCATGAAGAGGGCACGACACACCACCTCTCTCCCTCAGGAGGCTGAAAAGATTTGACATGGTCCTCACACACCAACACAGTCATGAAGAGGGCACAACACACCACCTCTCCCCCCTCAGGAGGCTGAAAAGATTTGACATGGTCCTCACACACCAACACAGTCATGAAGAGGGCACGACACACCACCTCTCCCCCCTCAGGAGGCTGAAAAGATTTGACATGGTCCTCACACACCAACACAGTCATGAAGAGGGCACGACACACCACCTCTCTCCCCTCAGGAGGCTGAAAAGATTTGACATGGTCCTCACACACCAACACAGTCATGAAGAGGGCACGACACACCACCTCTCTCCCCTCAGGAGGCTGAAAAGATTTGACATGGTCCTCACACACCAACACAGTCATGAAGAGGGCACAACACACCACCTCTCTCCCTCAGGAGGCTGAAAAGATTTGACATGGGCCCTCAGATCCTCAAAGTTCTACAGCTGCACCATTGAGAGCATTTTGATTGGCTGCATCACCGCCTGGTATGGCAACTGCTTATCATCCGAGTGCAAGGCTCTACAGAGGCTAGTGCGTACGGCCCAGTACATCACTGGGGCCAAGCTCCCTGCAGTCCAGGACCTCTGTACCAGGTGGTGTCAGTGGAAAGCCCTAAACATGGTCAAAGACTCCAGCCACCCAAGTTATAGACTGTTGTCTCTGCTACCGCACGGAAAGTGGTACCGATGCACCAAGTAGGGGCGTGGATCAAAAAACAGTCCGTATCTGGTGACCATCTGCCTCAGGCAGCACAACACATCTCCTTCACATAGACTTAATCAGACTGTTGGTTGTGGCCTGTGGAATGCTGTCCCACTCCTCTTCATTGGCTGTGTGACAACACATCTCCTTCACATAGAGTTAATCAGGCTATTGGTTGTAGCCTGTGGAATGCTGTCCCACTCCTCTTCAATGGCTGTGTGACAACACATCTCCTTCACATAGAGTTAATCAGGCTATTGGTTGTAGCCTGTGGAATGCTGTCCCACTCCTCTTCATTGGCTGTGTGACAACACATCTCCTTCACATAGAGTTAATCAGGCTATTGGTTGTAGCCTGTGGAATGCTGTCCCACTCCTCTTCAATGGCTGTGTGACAACACATCTCCTTCACATAGACTTAATCAGGCTGTTGGTTGTGGCCTGTGGAATGCTGTCCCACTCCTCTTCAATGGCTGTGTGACAACACATCTCCTTCACATAGACTTAATCAGGCTGTTGGTTGTGGCCTGTGGAATGCTGTCCCACTCCTCTTCAATGGCTGTGTGACAACACATCTACTTCACATAGACTTAATCAGACTGTTGGTTGTAGCCTGTGGAATGCTGTCCCACTCCTCTTCAATGGCTGTGTGAAGTCCCTGGATATTGGCGGTAACTGGAACACGCTGTCGTGTGTGTGTGTGTACGGTGTGTGTGTGTGTGTACAGTGAGTGTGTGTGTACAGTGAGTCACGCTGTGTGCATGGTGTGTGTGTGTGTGTGTACGGTGTGTGTGTGTGTGTGTGCGGTGTGTGTGTGTGTGCGGTGTGTCTGTGTGTGTACGGTGTGTGTGTGTGTACAGTGTGTGTGTACGGTGTGTGTGTGTGTACGGTGTGTGTATGGTGATTGTGTGTGTGTGTGTGTGTACGGTGTGTGTGTGTGTAACAATATGGTAGTTGGTGTAGCAGAAGGAATAGCACTGCTTCATTCTAAAGGACCTCCCATCATCACTAATGGAGGAGGTTATATTTAGGAGACGCTCCATTTTGATGCCACGTGTTTGTCGAGTTTAATACTCTGTGTTTCTGTGTGTTTGTCGAGTTTAATACTCTGTGTTTCTGTGTGTTTGTCGAAAGTAATACTCTGTGTTTCTGTGTGTTTGTCGAGTTTAATACTCTGTGTTTCTGTGTGTTTGTCGAGTTTAATACTCTGTGTTTCTGTGTGTGTTTGTCGAGTTTAATACTCTGTGTTTCTGTGTGTGTTTGTCGATACTCAGTTTAATACTCTGTGTTTCTGTGTGTGTTTGTCGAGTTTAATACTCTGTGTTTCTGTGTGTTTGTCGAGTTTAATACTCTGTGTTTCTGTGTGTTTGTCGAGTTTAATACTCTGTGTTTCTGTGTGTTTGTCGAGTTTAATACTCTGTGTTTCTGTGTGTTTGTCGAGTTTAATACTCTGTGTTTCTGTGTGTGAGTTTGTCGAGTTTAATACTCTGTGTTTCTGTGTGTGAGTTTGTCGAGTTTAATACTCTGTGTTTCTGTGTGTTTGTCGAGTTTAATACTCTGTGTTTCTGTGTGTGTTTGTCGAGTTTAATACTCTGTGTTTCTGTGTGGTTGTCGAGTTTAATACTCTGTGTTTCTGTGTGTGTTTTTCGAGTTTAATACTCTGTGTTTCTGTGTGTGTGTTTGTCGAGTTTAATACTCTGTGTTTCTGTGTGTTTGTCAGTTTAATACTCTGAGTTTAATACTCTGTGTTTCTGTGTGTGTTTGTCGAGTTTAATACTCTGTGTTTCTGTGTGTGTTTGTCGAGTTTAATACTCTGTGTTTTTGTGTGTTTGTTTGTCGACCTCCATGGACGTAATTGCCTAGTAGTCCTCCTAGACACAGCCACACACACACACACACACACACACACACACACACACACACACACACACAGCTAATTCACTACATCATGCATGTTTCTGTGTGTGTGTGTTTCGTTTCTGTGTGTGTAAGTTTCTGTGTGTGTGTGTTAGTTTCCGTGTGTGTGTTTAGTTTCTGTGTGTGTTTGTTTAGTTTCTGTGTGTGTGTTTCCGTGTGTGTGTGTGTTATGTATTGCGTGTGTGTTTATTTTCTGTGTTTGCGTGTTTAGTTTCTGTGTGTGTGTGTTTAGTAGAGCGAGGTAGAGAGAGAGAGGTAGAGAGAGAGAGGTAGAGAGAGAGAGGTAGAGAGAGAGAGAGGTAGAGAGAGAGAGTAGAGAGAGAGTAGAGAGAGAGAGAGAGAGAGAGAGTAGAGAGAGAGAGAGGTAGAGAGAGAGAGAGAGGTAGAGAGAGAGAGGTAGAGAGAGAGAGAGGAGAGAGAGAGAGGTAGAGAGAGAGGAGAGAGAGAGAGTAGAGAGAGAGAGAGGTAGAGAGAGAGAGGTAGAGAGAGAGAGAGAGGTAGAGAGAGGTAGAGAGAGAGAGAGAGAGAGAGAGAGAGAGGTAGAGAGAGAGAGAGAGAGGTAGAGAGAGAGAGAGAGAGGTAGAGAGAGAGAGAGAGAGGTAGAGAGAGAGAGGTAGAGAGAGAGGTAGAGAGAGAGAGAGAGGTAGAGAGAGAGGTAGAGAGAGAGAGGAAGGGAGGGAGAAACAAGGGAGGGAGGGAGGGAGGGAGGGAGGGTGGGAGGGAGGGAGGGAGAGTGTTAGGTAGTAGTTGTTGGCGGAGCGGCTGCATTATCTGGATATATTATTGATGGAAGCAGCACTCTGCTAGTTACACACACACACACACACACACACACACACACACACACACACACACACACACACACACACACACACACACACACACACACACACACACACACACACACACTTTCCCGCACATGTAAATGCAGACTTACACACACACCCATGAATGCAAAAACACCCCTCCAAACACAAACACACCCCTTAACACACAAAACACACCCCTCGACACACAAAACACACCCCTCGACACACAAAACACACCCCTCCACACACAAAACACACCCCTCCACACACAAAACACACCCCTCGACACACAAAACACACCCCTCCACACACAAACACATCCCTCCAAACACAAACACATCCCTCCAAACACAAACACACCCCTCCAAACACAAACACACCCCTCCACACACAAACACACCCCTCCACACACAAACACACCCCTCCAAACACAAACACAACCCTCCAAACACAAACACACCCCTCCACACACAAACACACCCCTCCACACACAAACACACCCCTCCACACACAAACACACCCCTCCACACACAAACACACCCCTCCACACACAAACACACCCCTCCACACACAAACACACCCCTCCAAACACAAACACACACAAACACAAACACACCCCTCCACACACAAACACAAACACACCCCTCCACACACAAACACAAACACACCCCTCCACACACAAACACACCCCTCCAAACACAAACACACCCCTCCAAACACAAACACACCCCTCCACACACAAACACACCCCTCCACACACAAACACACCCCTCCACACACAAACACAAACACACCCCTCCACACACAAACACAAACACACCCCTCCACACACAAACACACCCCTCCACACACAAACACACCCCTCCACATACAAACACACCCCTCCACACACAAACACACCCCTCCACACACAAACACAAACACACCCCTCCACACACAAACACACCCCTCCAAACACAAACACACCCCTCCATACACAAACACACCCCTCCACACACAAACACACCCCTCCACACACAAACACAAACACACCCCTCCACACACAAACACAAACACACCCCTCCACACACAAACACACCCCTCCAAACACAAACACACCCCTCCAAACACAAAAACATCCCTCCACACACAAACACAAACACACCCCTCCACACATAAACACACCCCTCCACACACAAACACACCCCTCCACACACAAACACAAACACACCCCTCCACACAAACACAAACACAGCCCTCCACACACAAACACACCCCTCCAAACACAAACACACTCCTCCAAACACAAAAACATCCCTCCACACACAAACACACCCCTCCAAACACAAACACACCCCTCCAAACACAAACACACCCCTCCAAACACAAAACCATCCCTCCAAACACACAACACAAACACCCCTCCAAACACAAACACATCCCTCCAAACACAAACACACCCCTCCAAACACAAACACACCCCTCCAAACACAAAACCATCCCTCCAAACACAAAACCATCCCTCCACACACAAACACACCCCTCCAAACACAAACACACCCTTCCAAACACAAACACACCCCTCCAAACACAAACTAAATGAAAAAGAACAAACGACATTTCCACATTAGCTGTCATAACTGTCCTGCATAGTTGACTACAGTAGTGTGTGTGTGTGTGTGTGTGTGTGTGTGTGTGTGTGTGTGTGTGTGTGTGTGTGTGTGATGAGGCACACACTCACTAGTCCCTATCACCAGTAGATGTTCAGATCTCATGTTGTCTCCAGAGTAGCACAAACACACTAGAATAGACCTCATCTCATTGCCATGGTCACTGTAGGTTCAACAGGGCTGAGGTTACCTCATCTCATTGCCATGGTCACTGTAGGTTCAACAAGGCTGAGGTTACCTCATCTCATTGCCATGGTCACTGTAGGTTCAACAAGGCTGAGGTTACCTCATCTCATTGCCATGGTCACTGTAGGTTCAACAAGGCTGAGGTTACCTCATCTCATTGCCATGGTCACTGTAGGTTCAACAAGGCTGAGGTTACCTCATCTCATTGCCATGGTCACTGTAGGTTCAACAAGGCTGAGGTTACCTCATCTCATTGCCATGGTCACTGTAGGTTCAACAGGGCTGAGGTTACCTCATCTCATTGCCATGGTCACTGTAGGTTCAACAAGGCTGAGGTTACCTCATCTCATTGCCATGGTCACTGTAGGTTCAACAGGGCTGAGGTTACCTCATCTCATTGCCATGGTCACTGTAGGTTCAACAAGGCTGAGGTTACCTCATCTCATTGCCATGGTCACTGTAGGTTCAACAAGGCTGAGGATACCTCATCTCATTGCCATGGTCACTGTAGGTTCAACAAGGCTGAGGATACCTCATCTCATTGCCATGGTCACTGTAGGTTCAACAAGGCTGAGGTTACCTCATCTCATTGCCATGGTCACTGTAGGTTCAACAAGGCTGAGGTTACCTCATCTCATTGCCATGGTCACTGTAGGTTCAACAAGGCTGAGGATACCTCATCTCATTACCATGGTCACTGTAGGTTCAACAAGGCTGAGGTTACCTCATCTCATTGCCATGGTCACTGTAGGTTCAACAAGGCTGAGGTTACCTCATCTCATTGCCATGGTCACTGTAGGTTCAACAGGGCTGAGGATACCTCATCTCTTTGCCATGGTCTGAGGTTCTGAAAACACAGAAAAAAAGAAAGGGAGGGGGCCTTTCTCTCCTCAGCTTCAACCCCCTCTATATTAGAAGGAGAGGAAGAGAGACGGTGAGAGAGATGAGAGAGAAGGGCAAGATGGTGTGGGTAGAGACTCAGGAGAGGGAAAGAGAGAACGACTTGGTAGGGAGGGGGGAGGGAGGGAATGAGGGAACGACTTGGTAGGGAGGGAGGGAGGGAGGGAGGGAGGGAGGGAGGGAGGGAGGGAGGGAGGGAGGGAGGGAGGGAGGGAGGGAGGGGAGGGAGGGAAAGAGAGAGGGAGTTAGGGAGGGAGGGAGGGAGAGTGGAAAATAAAGACAAATTAAAAGAGGAAGAGGGAAACAGAGGAAGTCCCAGACTCTTTGTGGTGTCTATATTATTAATGGATGATGTTTTAGCTGAGGAGAGGAGAGGAGAGCAGCACAGAGCAGCAAAACCTTTCTAACTGGCATAGAGATCTGTTCTGCACTATTCTTTCTCTGTCTCTCTGTTGTCTGATTGTCTCATGCAGTATGTTCTGTCTTCTCTCTCTATCTCCCTCTGTTCTCTCTGTTCTGATACGGTAGCTCCTCCACCTGTCTCCTCTCTGTTCTGATACTGTAGCTCCTCCACCTGTCTCTCCTCTCTGTTCTGATACTGTAGCTCCTCCACCTGTCTAATCTCTGTTCTGATACTGTAGCTCCTCCACCTGTCTCCTCTCTGTTCTGATACTGTAGCTCCTCCATCTGTCTCCTCTCTGTTCTGATACTGTAGCTCCTCCATCTGTCTCTCCTCTCTGTTCTGATACTGTAGCTCCTCCACCTGTCTCTCCTCTCTGTTCTGATACTGTAGCTCCTCCATCTCTCTCCTCTCTGTTCTGATACTGTAGCTTCTCCATCTGTCTCTCCTCTCTGTTCTGATACTGTAGCTCCTCCACCTGTCTCCTCTCTGTTCTGATACTGTAGCTCCTCCACCTGTCTCCTCTCTCTGTTCTGATACTGTAGCTCCTCCACCTGTCTCCTCTCTGTTCTGATACTGTAGCTCCTCCATCTGTCTCCTCTCTGTTCTGATACTGTAGCTCCTCCATCTGTCTCCTCTCTGTTCTGATACTGTAGCTCCTCCATCTGTCTCCTCTCTGTTCTGACACTGTAGCTCCTCCACCTGTCTCCTCTCTGTTCTGATACTGTCGCTCCTCCACCTGTCTCTCCTCTCTGTTCTGATACTGTAGCTCCTCTACCTGGCTCCTCTCTGTTCTGATACTGTAGCTCCTCCACCTGTCTCTCCTCTCTGTTCTGATACTGTAGCTCCTCCACCTGTCTCTCCTCTCTGTTCTGATACTGTAGCTCCTCCACCTGTCTCCTCTCTGTTCTGATACTGTAGCTCCTCCATCTGTCTCCTCTCTGTTCTGATACTGTAGCTCCTCCACCTGTCTCTCCTCTCTGTTCTGATACTGTAGCTCCTCCATCTGTCTCTCCTCTCTGTTCTGACACTGTAGCTCCTCCATCTGTCTCCTCTCTGTTCTGATACTGTAACTCCTCCACCTGTCTCCTCTCTCTTTTCCTTCTGTGCTAACTCTCTCCATATGTCTTCCCTCCTCCTCTGTTTCTTGCCTGTCTCCTCCACCTGTCTCTCTCTCCTCCATCTCCATCTGTCCCTCTGTTCTGATCTCCCTCCATCTCCCCCTCTGTTCTCTCTAGCTCCTCCCTTCTCTGTTCTACTGTAGCTCCTCCATCTGTCTCTCCCTCCATCTCCCCCTGTCTCCCTCCATCTCCTCCCCCTCCTCTCTGTTCTCCCTCCATCTCTCCTCTCTCTCTCTCCCTCCATCTCCTCCACCTGTCTCCCCCTTTCTCTCGTCTCTCCTCTCCATCTCCTACCCCCTCTCTGTTCTGATACTGCTCCTCCATCTCCTACCCCCATCTCTCTCCCTCCATCTCCTCCATCCCCTCTCTGTTCTGATCTCCCTCCATCTCCTACCCCCTCTCTCTCCCTCCATCTCCTACCCCCCTCTCTCTCCCTCCATCTCCTACCCCTCTCTCTCTCCCTCCATCTCCTACCCCCCTCTCTCTCCCTCCATCTCCTCCCTCCTCTCTCTCTCGGAGGAGGACAGTAACTCCTCCACCTGTCTTTGATTAGAGTGAGGGGGGGAGCTCCTCCACTGTCTCTCTCTGTTCTGATGCTGTCTCTCTCTTTCATTGTCTCGTTATAGCCATTTCTCTATTCACATGGAAAATAATGTTGCTTGTAAATCATTCAGAATACAGACATTGCACATGTCCAGAATGACACCCTATTCCCAAAATAGTGCACTACTTACCTATGTGTAGTAGTGTACTATTTATGATGGATCAAAGCAATATAGACAGTAGTGTACTACAGTATGATAATTCAGAGCCCTTTAGACAGTAGTGTACTACAGTATGATGGATCAGAGCCCTATAGACAGTAGTTTACTACAGTATGATGACTCAGAGCCCTATAGACAGTAGTGTACTACAGTATGATGGACCAGAGCCCTCTAGACAGTAGTGTACTACAGTATGATGGATCAGAGCCCTATAGACAGTAGTGTACTACAGTATGATGGATTAGAGCACTCTAGACAGTAGTGTCCTACAGTATGATGGACCAGAGCCCTTTAGACAGTAGTGTACTACAGTATGATGACTCAGAGCCTTATAGACAGTAGTGTACTACAGTATGATGGATCAGAGCCCTCTAGACAGTAGTGTCCTACAGTATGATGGACCAGAGCCCTGTAGACAGTAGTGTACTACAGTATGATGGATCAGAGCCCTATAGACAGTAGTGTACTACAGTATGATGGACCAGAGCCCTCTAGACAGTAGTGTACTACAGTATATAGGATCAGAGCCCTGAAGACAGTAGTGTACTACAGTATGATGGACCAGAGCCCTATAGACAGTAGTGTACTACAGTATGATGGACCAGAGCCCTATAGACAGTAGTGTACTACAGTATATAGGATCAGAGCCCTGTAGACAGTAGTGTACTACAGTATATAGGATCAGAGCCCTGAAGACAGTAGTGTACTACAGTATGATGAATCAGAGCCCTGTAGACAGTAGTGTACTACAGTATATAGGATCAGAGCCCTATAGACAGTAGTGTACTACAGTATGATGGATCAGAGCCCTATAGACAGTAGTGTACTACAGTATGATGGACCAGAGCCCTATAGACAGTAGTGTACTACAGTATGATGGATCAGAGCCCTGTAGACAGTAGTGTACTACAGTATATAGGATCAGAGCCCTATAGACAGTAGTGTACTACAGTATAATGGATCAGAGCCCTATAGACAGTAGTGTACTACAGTATGATGACTCAGAGCCCTGTAGACAGTAGTGTACTACAGTATATAGGATCAGAGCCCTATAGACAGTAGTGTACTACAGTATGATGGACCAGAGCCCTATAGACAGTAGTGTACTACAGTATATAGGATCAGAGCCCTATAGACAGTACTATACTACAGTATATAGGATCAGAGCCCTTTAGACAGTAGTGTACTACAGTATGATGGATCAGAGCCCTATAGACAGTAGTGTACTACAGTATGATGGATCAGAGCCCTGTAGACAGTAGTGTACTACAGTATGATGGACCAGAGCCCTATAGACAGTAGTGTACTACAGTATATAGGATCAGAGCCCTATAGACAGTACTATACTACAGTATATAGGATCAGAGCCCTTTAGACAGTAGTGTACTACAGTATGATGGATCAGAGCCCTATAGACAGTAGTGTACTACAGTATGATGGATCAGAGCCCTGTAGACAGTAGTGTACTACAGTATATAGGATCAGAGCCCTATAGACAGTAGTGTACTACAGTATATAGTATAAGAGCCCTATAGACAGTAGTGTACTACAGTATGATGGACCAGAGCCCTATAGACAGTAGTGTACTACAGTATGATGGATCAGAGCCCTATAGACAGTAGTGCACTACAGTATGATGACTCCGAGCCCTATAGACAGTAGTGTACTACAGTATATAGGATCAGAGCCCTATAGACAGTAGTGTACTACAGTATATAGGATCAGAGCCCTATAGACAGTAGTGTACTACAGTATGATGGATCAGAGCCCTGTAGACAGTAGTGTACTACAGTATGATGGACCAGAGCCCTATAGACAGTAGTGTACTACAGTATGATGGACCAGAGCCCTATAGACAGTAGTGTACTACAGTATGATGGATCAGAGCCCTTTAGACAGTAGTGTACTACAGTATATAGGATCAGAGCCCTTTAGACAGTAGTGTACTACAGTATGATGACTCAGAGCCTTATAGACAGTAGTGTACTACAGTATGATGGATCAGAGCCCTATAGACGGTAGTGTACTACAGTATATAGGATCAGAGCCCTATAGACAGTAGTGTACTACAGTATGATGGACCAGAGCCCTATAGACAGTAGTGTACTACAGTATGATGGATCAGAGCCCTATAGACAGTAGTGTACTACAGTATATAGGATCAGAGCCCTATAGACAGTAGTGTACTACAGTATAATGGATCAGAGCCCTGTAGACAGTAGTGTCCTACAGTATGATGGATCAGAGCCCTATAGACAGTAGTGTACTACAGTATAATGGATCAGAGCCCTCTAGACAGTAGTGTACTACAGTATGATGGACCAGAGCCCTTTAGACAGTAGTGTACTACAGTATGATGGATCAGAGCCCTATAGACAGTAGTGTACTACAGTATATAGGATCAGAGCCCTATAGACAGTAGTGTACTACAGTATATAGGATCAGAGCCCTATAGACAGTAGTGTACTACAGTATGATGGACCAGAGCCCTATAGACAGTAGTGTACTACAGTATATAGGATCAGAGCCCTATAGACAGTAGTGTACTACAGTATATAGGATCAGAGCCCTATAGACAGTAGTGTACTACAGTATGATGGATCAGAGCCCTATAGACAGTAGTGTACTACAGTATGATGGACCATAGCCTTATAGACAGTAGTGTACTACAGTATGATGGACCAGAGCCCTATAGACAGTAGTGTACTACAGTATGATGGACCAGAGCCCTATAGAGAGTAGTGCACTACAGTATATAGGATCAGAGCCCTTTAGACAGTAGTGTACTACAGTATGATGGATCAGAGCCCTGTAGACAGTAGTGTACTACAGTATGATGGACCAGAGCCCTATAGACAGTAGTGTACTACAGTATATAGGATCAGAGCCCTATAGACAGTAGTGTACTACAGTATATAGGATCAGAGCCCTATAGACAGTAGTGTACTACAGTATGATGGATCAGAGCCCTATAGACAGTAGTGTACTACAGTATGATGGATCAGAGCCCTATAGACAGTAGTGTACTACAGTATATAGGATCAGAGCCCTATAGACAGTAGTGTACTACAGTATGATGGATCAGAGCCCTATAGACAGTAGTGTACTACAGTATATAGGATCAGAGCCCTATAGACAGTAGTGTACTACAGTATGATGGATCAGAGCCCTATAGACAGTAGTGTACTACAGTATGATGGATCAGAGCCCTATAGACAGTAGTGTACTACAGTATAATGGATCAGAGCCCTCTAGACAGTAGTGTACTACAGTATGATGGACCAGAGCCCTTTAGACAGTAGTGTACTACAGTATATAGGATCAGAGCCCTATAGACAGTAGTGTACTACAGTATATAGGATCAGAGCCCTATAGACAGTAGTGTACTACAGTATATAGGATCAGAGCCCTATAGACAGTAGTGTACTACAGTATGATGGACCAGAGCCCTATAGACAGTAGTGTACTACAGTATGATGGACCATAGCCTTATAGACAGTAGTGTACTACAGTATGATGGACCAGAGCCCTATAGACAGTAGTGTACTACAGTATGATGGACCAGAGCCCTATAGAGAGTAGTGCACTACAGTATATAGGATCAGAGCCCTTTAGACAGTAGTGTACTACAGTATATAGGATCAGAGCCCTATAGACAGTAGTGTACTACAGTATGATGGATCAGAGCCCTATAGACAGTAGTTTACAACAGTATGATGGATCAGAGCCCTATAGACAGTAGTGTACTACAGTATGATGACTCAGAGCCCTATAGACAGTAGTTTACAACAGTATATAGGATCAGAGCCCTATAGACAGTAGTGTACTACAGTATGACGGATCAGAGCCCTATAGACAGTAGTGCACTACAGTATGATGACTCAGAGCCCTATAGACAGTAGTGTACTACAGTATATAGGATCAGAGCCCTATAGACAGTAGTGTACTACAGTATGATGACTCAGAGCCCTATAGACAGTAGTGTACTGCAGTATATAGGATCAGAGCCCTGTAGACAGTAGTGTACTACAGTATATAGGATCAGAGCCCTATAGACAGTAGTGCACTACAGTATGATGGATCAGAGCCCTATAGACAGTAGTGTACTACAGTACACCGACTGGCAGTGTGACCTCCTCCGGTCTCCCTGCGCACCGCCCCCTCACAGCTCCATGGGTATCGGAGAGGGGGTGCTGGAGGATGGAACCACCAGACCCCGATCTGAACATCAGCGAGTAGGCAGCAGGTTGTCCAGAGGGTATGACCACTGCAGCTTTCCAATCTATGGGAATCTCACACGTTATGAAAGAGAGGTTGAACAGACTGGTAATAGTTGTTGCAACAATGGTGGCAGATAATTTTAAGAAGAGAGGGTCCAGATTGTCTAGCCCAGCTGATTTGTAGGGATTCAGATTTTGCAGCTCTTTCAGAACATCAGCTGTCTGAATTTGGGTGAAGGAGAAGCTGGAGAGGCTTGGGGCAAGTTGCTGCAGGGGGTGTAGAGCTGTTGGCCGGGGTATGGGTAGCCAGGTGGAAAGCATGGCCAGCCGTAGAGAAATGCTTATTGAAATTCCCAATTATCGTGGATTTAACAGTGGTGACAGTGTTTCCTAGCCTCAGTGCAGTGGGCAGCTGGGAGGAGGTGCTCTTATTCTCCATGGACTTTACAGTGTCCCAGAACGTTTTGGAATTAGTGCTGCAGGATGCAAATTTCTGTTTGAAAAAGCCTTTGCCTTAGCCTTTGCCTTCCTAACTGACTATGTGTATTGGTTCCTGGCTTCTCTGAAAAGTTGCATATCATGGGGACTATTCGAAGCTAGTGCAGTACGCCACAGGGTGATTTTGTGCTGGTTAAGGGCAGTCAAGACTGGAGTGAACCAAGGGCTATATCTGTTCTTAGTTCATTTCTTTTGAAAGGGGCATGCTTATTTACAATGGTGAGGAAAGCACTTTGAAAGAAGATTTAGAGTTTCTTCTGTCTGAATATACAGTATTTATCCAGAGCTGACTTTTATACTAGCTTTAATATAATAACAATAATACTATATTAACCCTAACCTTAACCATTACCCTAACCTTTACCCTGACTCTTAACCTTACTGTAACCCTAGCAACAGGTTACATATCAACACATTTACTCTGACTCTTAACCTTCCTGTAATCCTAGCAACAGGTTACATATCAACACATTTGTAGTTGATAGTTTGTTCAATATTTATCTGGCGATCAATCATGTTGTGTTGTATCAGCAGGAGATGAAGAAGCAGCACCCTCCTCTTCCTCACCAGGATGTCCAGAGAGAGATCAGAGAGGGGGAGTAATTGGGGATACACCATGATGGAGCCCTGATACAGAGGACAGAGCACAGGTGAGAGGGGGAGGAGGGTAACTGTGTTTGTGGATGGGGAGGAGGGTAACTGTGTTTGTGGAAGGAGAGGAGGGGAACTGTGTTTGTGGAGGGGGAGGAGGGTAACTGTGTTTGTGGAAGGAGGAGGGGAACTGTGTTTGTGGAGGGGGAGGAGGGGAACTGTGTTTGTGGACTGTGTTTGTGGGGGAGGAGGGGAACTGTGTTTGTGGGGGGAGGAGGGTAACTGTGTTTGTGGAGGGGGAGGAGGGTAACTGTGTTTGTGGAGGGGGAGGAGGGGAACTGTGTGGAGGGGGAGGAGGGTAACTGTGTTTGTGGATGGGGAGGAGGGTAACTGTGTTTGTGGAGGGGGAGGAGGGGAACTGTGTGGAGGGGGAGGAGGTTAACTGTGTTTGTGGAGGGGGAGGAGGGGAACTGTGTGGAGGGGGAGGAGGGTAACTGTGTTTGTGGAAGGAGGAGGGGAACTGTGTTTGTGGAGGGGGAGGAGGGTAACTGTGTTTGTGGAGGGGGAGGAGGGTATATGTGTTTGTGGAGGGGGAGGAGGGTAACTGTGTTTGTGGAAGGAGAGGAGGGGAACTGTGTTTGTGGAAGGAGAGGAGGGTAACTGTGTTTGTGGAGGGGGAGGAGGGTAACTGTGTTTGTGGAGGGGGAGGAGGGTAACTGTGTTTGTGGAAGGGGAGGAGGGACTGTGTTTGTGGGGAGGAGGGTAACTGTGTTTGTGGAGGGGGGAGGAGGGTAACTGTGTTTGTGGAGGGGAGGAGGGTAACTGTGTTTGTGGAGGGGGAGGAGGGGAACTGTGTTTGTGGAGGGGGAGGAGGGTAACTGTGTTTGTGGAGGGGGAGGAGGGTAACTGTGTTTGTGGAGGGGGAGGAGGGTAACTGTGTTTGTGGAAGGAGAGGAGGGTAACTGTGTTTGTGGAGGGGGAGGAGGGTAACTGTGTTTGTGGAGGGGGAGGAGGGTATATGTGTTTGTGGAGGGGGAGGAGGGTAACTGTGTTTGTGGAAGGAGAGGAGGGGAACTGTGTTTGTGGAAGGAGAGGAGGGTAACTGTGTTTGTGGAGGGGGGAGGAGGGTAACTGTGTTTGTGGAGGGGGAGGAGGGGAACTGTGTTTGTGGAGGGGGAGGAGGGTAACTGTGTGGAGGGGGAGGAGGGTAACTGTGTTTGTGGAGGGGGAGGAGGGTAACTGTGTTTGTGGAGGGGGAGGAGGGGAACTGTGTTTGTGGAGGGGGA
>NW_027008414.1:42500-57500 GCF_036934945.1 Oncorhynchus masou masou | reverse complement strand
GTGTTCACATGATTCCACCACCTTGTTTCTTGACAGTGAAATGCTTTGCTGCGGTGTGTCTATTGTTTAATGGCTCCTCCCTCACAACACTGTAGTAGACAACAATGAGATTAGATACCAGTGTTCTGTTTTACATTCTGATAAATAGACAACAATGAGATTCTATACCAGTGTTCTGTTTTACATTCTGATAAATAGACAACAATGAGATTCTATACCAGTGTTCTGTCATACATTCGGATAAATAGACAACAATGAGATTCTATACCAGTGTTCTGTCATACATTCGGATAAATAGACAACAATGAGATTCTATACCAGTGTTCTGTTTTACATTCTGATAAATAGACAACAATGAGATTAGATACCAGTGTTCTGTCATACATTCGGATAAATAGACAACACTGAGATTAGATACCAGTGTTCTGTCATACATTCGGATAAATAGACAACAATGAGATTCTATACCAGTGTTCTGTTTTACATTCTGATAAATAGACAACAATGAGATTCTATACCAGTGTTCTGTCATACATTCGGATAAATAGACAACAATGAGATTCTATACCAGTGTTCTGTTTTACATTCGGATAAATAGACAACAATGAGATTCTATACCAGTGTTCTGTTTTACATTCTGATAAATAGACAACAATGAGATTCTATACCAGTGTTCTGTTTTACATTCTGATAAATAGACAACAATGAGATTAGATACCAGTGTTCTGTTTTACATTCTGATAAATAGACAACAATGAGATTAGATACCAGTGTTCTGTTTTACATTCTGATAAATAGACAACAATGAGATTCTATACCAGTGTTCTGTTTTACATTCTGATAAATAGACAACAATGAGTTTAGATACCAGTGTTCTGTTTTACATTCTGATAAATAGACAACAATGAGATTAGATACCAGTGTTCTGTTTTACATTCGGATAAATAGACGACAATGGATCCACTTAGGAAGTCCAAACGACAAAAGCGTTCATTAGCGATATGTTGTTAATGAGAAGGGACGAGAATGTATTGGATTAAATATGTTGTTGAGTGGTTTTAGTGTTTGGCATGAGCTTAAACCTCACTCAGTTTTTTTCATAATCTACTTTTGAAGAAGACAAATGTCATTTAAATATCCATGAATCATATGGATGATCGTTAGCATCACATTTGCCCCGTGTCACAACTCATGTTTTGACCCAGATGCAGATAGTACAGTTCTCAATCATTTATTATAACACAAAGGCCAGGTCGTCTGCAGGCAGAGGTTTGTAGTCAGGTCAGAGTCAGGCAGGTACAGGACGGCAGGAAGCTCAGGATTAGGGCTGAATGGTCAGAACCGAGAAAACTTGGGAAACAAGAAAACGGGAAATCACGCTGGTAAAAACTGACAAGACAAACTGGTAACAGACGAACAGAAAGAGGAGTCAGAAGTTTAATCCCAGACACATGAAAAGTGGATGTAGACGAAGACGACCAGCAGAGAGGATAAGTACTTTAGAGATGGGTAGGGCCGATGAAACGGGGGGGAAGTTTAATCCCAGACACATGAAAAGTGGATGTAGACGAAGACGACCAGCAGAGAGGATAAGAACTTTAGAGATGGGTAGGGCCGATGAAACGGGGGGGAAGTTTAATCCCAGACACATGAAAAGTGGATGTAGACGAAGACGAACAGCAGAGAGGATAAGTACTTTAGAGATGGGTAGGGCCGATGAAACGGGGGGGGAAGTTTAATCCCAGACACATGAAAAGTGGATGTAGACGAAGACGAACAGCAGAGAGGATAAGTACTTTAGAGATGGGTAGGGCCGATGAAACGGGGGAGGAAGTTTACTGGAGTCCAGCCGGAGGGGCAGGTCCCGAGTGGACAGCCATATCCTCTGACTGAGCCGATAGCAGGGAGCTGGGGTCCGGTGGCGATCCGCTTGTCGCCGATACCCGGAAGTGGTCTTCAACAGCTCGGCCCGGGCTCTCTTCCAGGTACGGAGACAGCAGCGGATTAACATCTGGGCAGAGGGATGGCTGACTTCCTCCTCTTGCTCGGGGAAGAGCGGGGGCTGATGTCCCAAGAGACACTCGATGGGTGAGAGACCAGTAGCCGAGCAGGGAAGGCTGTGGTGGACGTATTCCACCCAAAGAAATCAAACTTTTGTCACCTGCACCGAATATACCAAGTGTAGACCTTACCTTACTTCTGGTTCTGTTAGTCTGGTCTAACCTAGTATGGTTCTGTTTAGGTCTGGGCCTGTAATCACAAAGTCTCAGAGTAGGAGTGCTGGTCTAGGATTAGTTTGACTTGTAAATCATCATGAATGAGATTACAACATGGACAGGGGAGACCTGATCCTAGATCAGAATGAATGAGATTACAACATGGACAGGGGAGACCTGATCCTAGATCAGAATGAATGAGATTACAACATGGACAGGGGAGACCTGATCCTAGATCATAATGAATGAGATTACAACATGGACAGGGGAGACCTGATCCTAGATCATAATGAATGAGATTACAACATGGACAGGGGAGACCTGATCCTAGATCAGAATGAATGAGATTGCAACATGGACAGGGGAGACCTGATCCTAGATCATAATGAATGAGATTACAACATGGACAGGGGAGACCTGATCCTAGATCATAATGAATGAGATTACAACATGGACAGGGGAGACCTGATCCTAGATCAGAATGAATGAGATTACAACATGGACAGGGGAGACCTGATCCTAGATCATAAGGAATGAGATTACAACATGGACAGGGGAGACCTGATCCTAGATCATAATGAATGAGATTACAACATGGACAGGGGAGACCTGATCCTAGATCAGAATGAATGAGATTACAACATGGACAGGGGAGACCTGATCCTATTACAACATGGACAGGGGAGACCTGATCCTAGATCAACACTCCTACTCTGAAATGCTTTGTGATGACAGGCCCTGGTGTGATTCAGTAAAGTTTACTCTGGTCTGGATTGGTTCCTGCACTTGTAGATATCTCTCCCCCCTTTGTGTGTGTGTGCGTGTGTGTGTGTGTGTGCGTGTGTGTGCGTGTGTGTGCGTGTGTGTGCGTGTGTGTGCGTGTGTGTGCGTGTGTGTGCGTGTGTGCGTGTGTGTGCGTGTGTGCGTGTGTGTGTGTGTGTGTGTGTGTGTGTAACTTGAGATGAACAAACAAAACAGACAGACGGACAGATTGAGGGCTAATGTGACCATGACTCATAGTAGACAACAGTCTCTGGAGACACTGCTTTCTCTCTGTCTCTCTCTGTCTGTCTCTCTCTCGCTCTCTGTCTCTCTCTGTCTGTCTGTCTCTGTCTCTCTCTGTCTGTCTCTCTCTCTCTCTGTCTCAATTCAATTCAAGGGGCTTTATTATACAAAAGTGAAATAAACAATAAAAATTGCCAGTAAACATTACACATACAGTCTCTCTGTCTCTCTCTCTCTGTCTCTCTCTGTCTCTCTCTCTCTGTCTGTCTCTCTGTCTCTCTCTCTGTCTGTGTCATTCTCTCTCTCTCGCTCTCTCTGTCGCTCTCTCTCGCTCTCTCTGTCGCTCTCTCTCGCTCTCTCTCGCTCTCTCTCGCTCTCTCTGTCTCTTTCCCTCTGTCTGTCTGTCTGTCTGTCTGTCTGTCTGTCTGTCTGTCTGTCTGTCTGTCTGTCTGTCTGTCTGTCTGTCTGTCTCTCTCTCTCTCTCTCTCTCTCTCTCTCTCTCTCTCTCTCTCTCTCTCTCTCTCTCTCCTACTATGTCTCTCTGTCTCTCTCAATTCAATTCAAAGGGTTTTATTGGCATGGGAAGCATATATTTACATTGCCAAAGCAAGTGAAATAGATAACTAACAAAAGTGAAATAAAAATAAAAAGTGAGCAGTTGATATTACAAACACACAAGTTCCAAAAGAATAAAGACATTTCAAATGTCATATTACGTCTATATGAAGCGTTATAGCGATGTGCAAATAGTTAAAAGTACAAAAGGGAAAAATAAATAAATATTGTTTTTATTTACAATTGCATTTGTTCTTCACTGGTTGTCCTTTTCTCGTGACAACAGGTCACATATTGCTGCTGTGATGGCACACTGGTATTTCACCCAATAGATATGGGAGTTTATCAAAATTTGATTTACTTTGTGTAATCTGAGGGAAATATGTGCCTCTAATATGGTCATACATTGGACAGGAGGTTAGGAAGTGCAGCTCAGTTTCCACCTCATTTTGTGGGCAGTGAGCACATAGCCTGTCTTCTCTTGAGAGCCATGTCTTACTACAGTGGCCTTTCTCAATAGCAAGGCTATGCTCACTGAGTCTCTATATAGTCAAAAGCTTTCCTTAATTTTGCGTCAGTCACAGTGGTCAGATATTCTGCCACTGTGTGCTCTCTGTGTAGGGCCAAATAGCATTCTGGTTTGCTCTGTTTTTTTTGTAAATTCTTTCCAATGTGTCAAGTAATTATCTTTTTGTTTTCTCATGATTTGATTGGGTCTAATTGTGCTGCTGTCCTGGGGCTCTGTAGGGTGTGTTTGTGTTTGTGAACAGAGCCCCAGGACCAGCTTGCTTAGGGGACTCTTCTCCAGGTTCATCTCTCTGTAGGTGATGGCTTTGTTATGGAAGGTTTGGGAATCGCTTCCTTTTAGGTGGTTGTAGAATTTAACATCTCTTTCCTGGATTTTGGTAATTAGCGGGTATCGGCCTAATTCTGCTCCGCATGCATTATTTGGTGTTTTACATTGTACACGGAGGATACTCAGTCTTTCTCTCTCTCTCTCTTTCAATTCAATTTAATTCAATTCAAGGAGCTTTACTGGCATGGAAATATATAATACATTGCCAAAGCATGTGAAATAGATCATAAACAAAGTAAAATGAACAATAAAAAATGAACAGTAAACATTACTCTCTCACCCTCCAACTCTCTCCCTCTCTCTCTTCATATATCTGTCTCTGTCATTCACTATCTCTCTTCATATATCTGTCTCTGTCATTCACTATCTCTCTTCACATATCTCTCTCTGTCATTCACTATATCTCTCTCTCTCACCCACCCCCTCTCTCTCACCCCCTCTCTCTCACCCCCTCCCTCCCTCCCTCCCTCTCTCTCTCTCTCCCTCCCTCCCTCCCTCCCTCCCTCCCTCCCTCCCTCCCTCCCTCCCTCCCTCCCTCTCTCTCTCTCTCTCTCTCTCTCTCTCTCTCTCTAGTCTAATGGATGGTGTTAATGCCCATCATCAGTAATGTCTGTTGTTTCCTACCAGCTGGGAGTCTCAGACCTAGACTGTGTCCCAAATGGCACCATATATATATATATATTAGTACACTATTTATGACCAGGGCCTTAGAAACATGCTACTGTCTTCATAATTCTTCCATCCATCTATCCATTTTTTATTAACTCACCTATGTTTTCTTTCTGTGGCCGGGAGGTTTGAGGGTTGCCAGGCCAACCATTGGAATAGGTTGCCATTTTGGACGGAACCACTATCCATTACAACCACATGTCCAACATGGTCTGTCAGGATCCATTTGGGACGGAACCACTATCCATTACAACCACATGTCCAACATGGTCTGTCAGGATCCATTTGGGACGGAACCACTATCCATTACAACCACATGTCCAACATGGTCTGTCAGGATCCATTTGGGACGGAACCACTATCCATTACAACCACATGTCCAACATGGTCTGTCAGGATCCATTTGGGACGGAACCACTATCCATTACAACCACATGTCCAACATGGTCTGTCAGGATCCATTTGGGATGATCCCCTCCTCACACAGCTGATCCATTGGAGACCCATTTCAAAGAGACGCCACAGCTGAGATTGGCCATTAGGAGCCATATTATTTGAAATCAATTGACATTATGCGCACCACATGTAGATTATCAGCCAATCGCAGCCTGTCTGGTCTACAGACCAATTAGAGCAACACAATCCCTAGTGACATCATCTCTGGTCCCTCAAAACCACATACAGCACTCTACTGAATAATATATGCGTGTGTGTGTGTGTGTGTGTGTGCGCATGTGCGTGTGTGCGCGTGTGCGTGCATGTGTGTGTGTGCGTGCGTGCATGTGTGCGCGTGTGTGTGTGTGCGTGTGTGTGTGCGTGTGTGTGTGTGCGTGTGTGTGTGCGTGTGTGTGTGTGTGTGTGTGCGTGTGTGCGCGTGTGTGTGTTTGTGTGCGCGTGTGTGTGTGTGTGTGTGCGCGCGCGTGTGTGTGTGTGAACTTTTTATTCAGGCGAGCCCAAATGAGACCAAGGTTTCATTTCCAATGGTGCCCTGAGGACAGAAAATAAATAAAATAAAAAATCTACAAGATAGAACAACAAGATAGAATAACAAGATGTAATAACCAGGAAAAGTAACTAGATAGAGTAACTATATAGACTAACCAGATAGAATAACCAGCCAGAACAACTAGATAGAATAACCAGATAGAACAACGAGTTAGAACAACTAGATAGACTAACCAGATAGAATAACCAGCTAGAACAACTAAATAGAATAACCAGCTAGAACAACTAGATAGACTAACCAGATAGAGTAACTATATAGACTAGCCAGATAGAATAACCAGCTAGAACAACTAGATAGAATAACCAGCTAGAACAACTAGATAGACTAACCAGATAGAATAACCAGATGGAATAACTAGATGGAATAACTAGATGGAACAACTAGATAGAATAACCAGATAGAATAACTAGATGGAATAACTAGATGGAATGACCAGATAGTATAACCAGATAGACTAACCAGATAGAATAACCAGATAGAATAACCAGATGGAATAACTAGATGGAATAACCAGATAGAATAACCAGATAGACTAACCAGATAGAATAACCAGATAGACTAACCAGATAGAATGACTAGATGGAATAACCAAATAGAATAACCAGATGGAATGACCAGATGGAATGACCAGATGGAATAACTAGATAGAATAACTAGATGGAATAACCAGTACATTAGAACATCATAAACTACATATAAAGTCAAAATAATTGCACACCTCGTTGAACTCATTTATCATCAGGGTTTTAAACCACTTTAGTGGCACCAGGGAATCCAAATGGAATGAATTGTGTAAGTGAGTCCAAAATGTGGAGCGTTAAAACTACATTTGGATTTAGCTAGTTTGGTGGCGACACGAGGAATGTCAAGAGTTACCAATGTGAAGGGGTTTGGTATCATGTTTTTATGAGTACTACCATACCCTGTTCAAAGGCACTTAAATCTGTTGTCTTACCCATTCACCCTCTGAATGGCACACACACACAATCCATGTCTCAATTGTCTCAACGCCTAAAACTCCTTCTTTAACCCGTCTCCTCCCCTTCATCTACACTGATTGAAGTGGATTTAACACGTGGCATCAATAATGGATCATAGTTTTAACCTGGAATCACCTGATCAGTCTATGTTATGGAAAGATGCTTTGTACACTCCCCCATCGACTACCTGCTCGGACCCCCCTTTGGGCTCGGAGACATTGTTCCGTTGGTGTCAAGGGACCTAACGTGTGCCAGGAAAACATTCCCCACACCAGTACACCTCCGCCACCAGGCTGTACCTCCGCCACCAGGCTGTACCTCCGCCACCAGGCTGTACCTCCGACACCAGGCTGTACCTCCGCCTCCAGGCTGTACCTCCGACACCAGGCTGTACCTCCGACACCAGGCTGTACCTCCGACACCAGGCTGTACCTCCGCCACCAGGCTGTACCTCCGCCACCAGGCTGTACGGATGACACCAGGCTGTACCTCTGCCACCAGGCTGTACCGATGACACCAGGCTGTACCTCTGCCACCAGGCTGTACCTCCGCCACCAGGCTGTACCTCCGCCACCAGGCTGTACCGATGACACCAGGCTGTACCTCCGCCACCAGGCTGTACCTCCGCCACCAGGCTGTACCGATGACACCAGGCTGTACCTCCGCCACCAGGCTGTACCTCCGCCACCAGGCTGTACCTCCGCCACCAGGCTGTACCTCCGCCACCAGGCTGTATCTTTGACACCAGGCAGGATGGGGCCATGGACGCAGCAGGAACCAGTGTATTTCCATTCCTCATTTGTCTAGTGTTGCCATTACATTATTAGTAGCCATTACTTCTGGTTTTTAGCTGATAGTAGTGGAACCCGGGGTGCTTGTCTGCTGCAATAGCTCATCCGTGACCAGTATCAACGACTGTTGTACTGCACCATTATTTGTCTTTTTGTGGACTGCCTATTTAGCCTTTTGCGATTCTTGCTATTTTCCTTCGACCCATCTCGTCAACGAGTTGTTTACGCCCACAGGACTGGATGGTGTTTGTTTGTCTCACCATTCTCTGTAAACCCTAGACACTGTCGTGAAAAACACAGGAGGCCGTTTCTGAGATACTGGAACTGCCACGCCTGGCACCGGCGGCCATACCGCACTCAAAGCTGCTTCGGCCACTGGTTTTGACCATTCTAACGTTCAATGGAACAGTAACTGAATGCCTTAATGCCTGTCTGCCTGCTTTATTTAGCAAGCCACAGCCATGTTAGTCACTGCCTGTTGGAGCGATGCAGGCAATGGAACAATAGTCACAATGTTAATCTATATTTGAACCCCTGTTCTCATCCTTGGCCTCTGACCTTTAACCCCTGTCTGTAGTTAAATGGAGGAGCGGGACAGAAGCCGCTCCCCGTCCCGCAGGACCAGTCGGGTGGAGCAGGTGGTGGGGCGATGGCTACGACGCTCCAGGGATTCCAGCAGCAGGTTGGTACTAACCAGGCCGGCCACGTAACACGGTTAGCTTTGGCATTAGGCCCGGCTAGTTTGGGTTTGACTGGGTTAGCCAGGGAGCTAGTAATGGCTTTGCCTGGGTTAGGCCTGGGGGGTAGTAATGGGTTTGCCTGGGTTAGGCCTGGGGGGTAGTAATGGGTTTGCCTGGGTTAGGCCTGGGGGGTAGTAATGGGTTTGTCTGAATGGGTTTGTCTGGGTTAGCCAGGGAGCTAGTAATGGCTTTGCCTGGGTTAGGCCTGGGGGCTAGTAATGGGTTTGTCTAAATGGGTTTGTCTGGGTTAGCCAGGGAGCTAGTAATGGCTTTGCCTGGGTTAGGCCTGGGGGGTAGTAATGGGTTTGTCTGAATGGGTTTGTCTGGGTTAGGCCTGGGGGCTAGTAATGGGTTTGTCTAAATGGTTTTGTCTGGGTTAGGCAGGGAGCTAGTAATGGGTTTGTCTGGGTTAGGCCTGGGGGGTAGTAATGGGTTTGTCTGAATGGGTTTGTCTGGGTTAGGCCTGGGGGCTAGTAATGGGTTTGTCTGGGTTAGGCCTGGGGGCTAGTAATGGCTTTGTCTGGGTTAGGCCTGGGGGCTAGTAATGGGTTTGCCTGGGTTAGGCCTGGGGGCTAGTAATGGGTTTGTCTGGGTTAGGCCTGGGGGCTAGTAATGGGTTTGTCAGGGTTAGGCCTGGGGGGTAGTAATGGGTTTGCCTGGGTTAGGCCTGGGGGCTAGTAATGGGTTTGTCTGGGTTAGGCCTGGGGGTAGTAATGGGTTTGTCTGAATGGGTTTGTCAGGGTTAGGCCTGGGGGCTAGTAATGGGTTTGTCTGGGTTAGGCCTGGGGGTAGTAATGGGTTTGTCTGGGTTAGGCCTGGGGGCTAGTAATGGGTTTGTCTGGGTTAGGCCTGGGGGCTAGTAATGGGTTTGTCTAAATGGTTTTGTTTGGGTTAGGCCTAGTTATTCAAGGCAATATTGGACATCATCTGTTGGAGACTATTATGAGGATATGTTTCCTTGTTTGTTTTGATTGGCTGATACCTTGTCCTTCTGTTGTCCTCCCCTTTGATTGGATGACATATTCTCCATTTGTATGGTTCCTTGATTCTGATTGTCTGCCACCTTGTCCTCTGGCTGACACCTGGTCTCTACCCCAATCAGAGAGCGTATCCTGGTAGATGGGAAGGCGGCTGCGGGGGGAGAGTCTAGCGGTCAGGATCAGAAGAACAGCTACCCGGTTAGACTGACCGTCCAGATCCTACGAGACCCCCTCCTCAACACTCATGGAATCACCCTGACACCTCAGACACCCATACTGGTGCAGGACATCACCCCAGGTAGGCTACATAAACATGACATAGGGCTGTCATAACCTGACATAGGACTATCATAACCTTACATAGAACTATCATAACCCTGACATAGGACTATCATAACCTGACATAGGACTATCATAACCTGACATAGGACTATCATAACCTTACATAGAACTATCATAACCCTGACATAGGACTATCATAACCTGACATAGGACTATCATAACCTGACATAGGACTATCATAACCTGACATAGGACTATCATAACCTGACATAGGACTATCATAACCTGACATATGACTATCATAACCCTGACATAGGACTATCATAACCCTGACGTAGGACTATCAAAACCTGACATAGGACTATCATAACCTGACATAGGACTATCATAACCTGACATATAACTATCATAACCTGACATAGGACTATCATAACCTGACATAGGACTATCATAACCTGACATAGGACTATCATAACCTGACATAGGACTATCATAACCCTGACATAGGACTATCATAACCTGACATAGGACTATCATAACCTGACATAGGACTATCAAAACCTGACATAGGACTATCAAAACCTGACATAGGACTATCATAACCTGACATAGGACTATCATAACCTGACATAGGACTATCATAACCTGACATAGAACTATCATAACCTGACATAGAACTATCATAACCTGACATAGGACTATCATAACCTGACATAGGACTATCATAACCTGACATAGGACTATCATAACCTGACATAGGACTATATTGTGCTGTCATGAGCTGGACAGATTAAGTTAACAATCAACCTCTGATTAGAAAAACAGCAAGAGAAAAAAAGAAACATATGGTTTCAGAGTCACTTGAAGATTTGATTTACTAATTTGGTTGGTTGGGTGGCAGAAATCAGACCAATTAGTTATGCTGTTGAATTCAGGTGGCAATCTTTTGACCAATCATCCTTTGCTAAACTGAGATCCTGGCAGTCTTGCTAGTCTTTACTCCATCAGGTGCAGGATCCAACTACATCTAAGATCAAATTATTGAATCCGATTGTGATGTCATTGAGATTGACAGGCTGTACAGAAAAGGGAGAGGAGGGGTTTTGTGTTGTTCCATAGGCTCCATTAGGGTTTGTGTTGTTAAGCCCAGGTGGAGACTGAGGGTGGGTCGCTTATGGCACCCGATTCCCTATATAGTGTACTACTTTTGACCAGAGTCCGAGTAGTGCCCTATAGAGAATAGGGTGCCATTTGGGACGCAGTGAGAGGAGGGGGAAGGTTGCTGAGCTAGTGGAAGTATCGCTGGTGTGTGTGTGGTGGTGGTTACAGTAATGAGAGGAATGGTTCATGGGAGATCAATAGGACAGCAATATGCTGTATAGTACCTACAGTAGGGCCCTGTGTGTATGGATGTATATAGACTACCCTCACAGACCTACTGTATATAGACTACCCTCACAGACCTACTGTATATAGACTACCCTCACAGACCTACTGTATATAGACTACCCTCACAGACCTACTGTATATAGACTACCCTCACAGACCTACTGTATATAGACTACCCTCACAGACCTACTGTATATAGACTACCCTCACAGACCTACTGTATATAGACTACCCTCACAGACCTACTGCATATAGACTACCCTCACAGACCTACTGTATATAGACTACCCTCACAGACCTACTGCATATAGACTACCCTCACAGACCTACTGCATATAGACTACCCTCACAGACTGTATATAGACTACCCTCACAGACCTACTGTATAGACTACCCTCACAGACCTACTGTATATAGACTACCCTCACAGACCTACTGTATATAGACTACCCTCACAGACCTACTGTATATAGACTACCCTCACAGACCTACTGTATATAGAATACCCTCACAGACCTACTGTATATAGACTACCCTCACAGACCTACTGTATATAGACTACCCTCACAGACCTACTGTATATAGACTACCCTCACAGACCTACTGTATATAGACTACCCTCACAGACCTACTGTATATAGACTACCCTCACAGACCTACTGTATATAGACTACCCTCACAGACCTACTGTATATAGACTACCCTCACAGACCTACTGTATATAGACTACCCTCACAGAGCTACTGTATATAGACTACCCTCACAGACCTACTGTATATAGACTACCCTCACAGACCTACTGTATATAGACTACCCTCACAGACCTACTGCATATAGACTACCCTCACAGACCTACTGTATATAGACTACCCTCACAGACCTACTGTATATAGACTACCCTCACAGACCTACTACCCTCACAGACCTATATAGACTACCCTCACAGACCTACTGTATATAGACTACCCTCACAGACCTACTGTATATAGACTACCCTCACAGACCTACTTTATATAGACTACCCTCACAGACCTACTGTATATAGACTACCCTCACAGACCTACTGCATATAGACTACCCTCACAGACCTACTGTATATAGACTACCCTCACAGACCTACTGCATATAGACTACCCTCACAGACCTACTGTATATAGACTACCCTCACAGACCTACTGTATATAGACTACCCTCACAGACCTACTGCATATAGACTACCCTCACAGACCTACTGTATATAGACTACCCTCACAGACCTACTGTATATAGACTACCCTCACAGACCTACTGTATATAGACTACCCTCACAGACCTACTGTATATAGACTACCCTCACAGACCTACTGTATATAGAATACCCTCACATACCTACTGTATATAGACTACCCTCACAGACCTACTGTATATAGACTACCCTCACAGACCTACTGTATATAGACTACCCTCATAGAGCTACTGTATATAGACTACCCTCACAGACCTACTGTATATAGACTACCCTCACAGACCTACTGCATATAGACTACCCTCACAGACCTACTGTATATAGAATACCCTCACAGACCTACTGTATATAGACTACCCTCACAGACCTACTGCATATAGACTACCCTCACAGACCTACTGTATATAGACTACCCTCACAGACCTACTGTATATAGACTACCCTCACAGAGCTACTGTATATAGACTACCCTCACAGACCTACTGTATATAGACTACCCTCACAGACCTACTGTATATAGACTACCCTCACAGACCTACTGTATATAGAATACCCTCACAGACCTACTGTATATACTCTCACAGACCTACTGTATATAGACTACCCTCACAGACCTACTGTATATAGACTACCCTCACAGACCTACTTTATATAGACAACCCTCACAGAGCTACTGTATACAGACTACCCTCACAGACCTACTGTATATAGACTACCCTCACAGACCTACTGTATATAGACTACCCTCACAGACCTACTGTATATAGACTACCCTCACAGACCTACTGCATATAGACTACCCTCACAGACCTACTGTATATAGACTACCCTCACAGACCTACTGCATATAGACTACCCTCACAGACCTACTGTATATAGACTACCCTCACAGACCTACTGTATATAGACTACCCTCATAGAGCTACTGTATATAGACTACCCTCACAGAGCTACTGTATAGACTACCCTCACAGAGCTAGTCTTACTGGGTTCCATAACGTTTACAATTTACATACATTGAATAACATTAACATGAAGTTTGTGTGCATCTATCAGTTACACACACACAACCAGTAGGTCACATGTCAGTACACACAACCAGTAGGTCACATGTCAGTACACACACACAACCAGTAGGTCACATGTCAGTACACACACACAACCAGTAGGTCACATGTCAGTACACACACACAACCACTAGGTCACATGTCAGTACACCCACAACCAGTAGGTCACATGTCAGTACATACACACAACCAGTAGGTCACATGTCAGTACACACACACAACCAGTAGGTCACATGTCAGTACACACAACCAGTAGGTCACATGTCAGTACATACACACAACCAGTAGGTCACATGTCAGTAAATACACACAACCAGTAGGTCACATGTCAGTACATACACACAACCAGTAGGTCACATGGCAGTACACACACACAACCAGTAGGTCACATGTCAGTACATACACACAACCAGTAGGTCACATGTCAGTACACACAACCAGTAGGTCACATGTCAGTACATACACACAACCTTTAGGTCACATGTCAGTACATACACACAACCAGTAGGTCACATGTCAGTAAATACACACAACCAGTAGGTCACATGTCAGTACATACACACAACCAGTAGGTCACATGGCAGTACACACACACAACCAGTAGGTCACATGTCAGTACACACACACAACCAGTAGGTCACATGTCAGTACACACAACCAGTAGGTCACATGTCAGTACATACACACAACCTTTAGGTCACATGTCAGTACATACACACAACCTTTAGGTCACATGTCAGTACACACACACAACCAGTAGGTCACATGCCAGTACACACACACAACCAGTAGGTCACATGTCAGTACATACACACAACCAGTAGGTCACCTGTCAGTACATACACACAACCAGTAGGTCACATGTCAGTACACACACACAACCAGTAGGTCACATGTCAGTACACACAACCAGTAGGTCACATGTCAGTACACACACACAACAGGTAGGACACATGCCAGTACACACACACAACCAGTAGGTCACATGTCAGTACACACACACAACCAGTAGGTCACATGTCAGTACACACAACCAGTAGGTCACATGTCAGTACACACAACCAGTAGGTCACATGTCAGTACACACACACAACCAGTAGGTCACATGCCAGTACACACACACAACCAGTAGGTCACATGTCAGTACATACACACAACCAGTAGGTCACATGCCAGTACACACACACAACCAGTAGGTCACATATCAGTACACACACACAACCAGTAGGTCACATATCA
>NW_027008414.1:0-37500 GCF_036934945.1 Oncorhynchus masou masou | reverse complement strand
CCAGCCTGTTGGGTTGATCAGTCAGATTAGTGTCTCTGAGGTTCTGTTGTTTACCAGCCTGTTGGGTTGATCAGTCAGATTAGTGTCTCTGAGTTGTTTCAGCCTGTTGGGTTGATCAGTCAGATTAGTGTCTCTGAGGTTCTGTTGTTTACCAGCCTGTTGGGTTGATCAGTCAGATTAGTGTCTCTGAGGTTCTGTTGTTTACCAGCCTGTTGGGTTGATCAGTCAGATTAGTGTCTCTGAGGTTCTGTTGTTTACCAGCCTGTTGGGTTGATCAGTCAGATTGTGTCTCTGAGGTTCTGTTGTTTACCAGCCTGTTGGGTTGATCAGTCAGATTAGTGTCTCTGAGGTTCTGTTGTTTACCAGCCTGTTGGGTTGATCAGTCAGACTCGTGTCTCTGAGGTTCTGTTGTTTACCAGCCTGTTGGGTTGATCAGTCAGATTAGTGTCTCTGAGGTTCTGTTGTTTACCAGCCTGTTGGGTTGATCAGTCAGATTAGTGTCTCTGAGGTTCTGTTGTTTACCAGCCTGTTGGGTTGATCAGTCAGATTAGTGTCTCTGAGGTTCTGTTGTTTACCAGCCTGTTGGGTTGATCAGTCAGATTAGTGTCTCTGAGGTTCTGTTGTTTACCAGCCTGTTGGGTTGATCAGTCAGATTAGTGTCTCTGAGGTTCTGTTGTTTACCAGCCTGTTGGGTTGATCAGTCAGACTCGTGTCTCTGAGGTTCTATTGTTTATCCACTACCTGTTAGTTTTCAGATCTAGATTTTTTAGGGTTTACTGACACTTTATTTAGACAGGTATAGAAACAGATGGAGATAGAGGAAGGAGGCATTGGACTAGCGTTGGACTAGTAACCGGAAGGTTGCAAGTTCAAATCCCCGAGCTGACAAGGTACAAATCTGTCGTTCTGCCCCTGAACAGGCAGTTAACCCACTGTTCCTAGGCCGTCATTGAAAATAAGAATTTGTTCTTAACTGACTTGCCTGGTTAAATAAAGGTAAAATTAAAAAATTAAAAATTCACTGCTAATCCACAGTCTGTATCCTTGTGCCTTTTGGAAACTGTCACATTTCTCCTCCTGTGGTTTCCAGGGACCCAAGTCGTCCTTCATCACCCCAGAGAAGAGAGCTAAACTCCGGTCCAACCCGGTCAAAGTTCGCTTTGCTGAGGAGGTTGAGGTCAATAGTCACTCTCAGGTACGTCAGCCTCTCACGACACCCTATTGTCACTGCCTGGCGTGATACAAAGCCCTCTATGAAGCTGTTGTGTCATATCTGTCCAGGATTCATGTATGATCTAGTCTCTGCAGTGACTTCCAGAGCAGCAGATGGACATGTCTGTTAATGGAGCTGACCTGACTGCTGTATGGAGCCAGTCGCAAGTGGTTTATCGCTCAGCCATATGACAACAACACAGTCCTCAGCCATATGACAACAACACAGTCCTCAGCCATATGACAACAACACAGTCCTCAGCCATATGACAACAACACAGTCCTCAGCCATATGACAACAACACAGTCCTCAGCCATATGACAACAACACAGTCCTCAGCCATATGACAACAACACAGTCCTCAGCCATATGACAACAACACAGTCCTCAGCCATATGACAACAACACAGTCCTCAGCCATATGACAACAACACAGTCCTCAGCCATATGACAACAACACAGTCCTCAGCCATATGACAACAACACAGTCCTCAGCCATATGACAACAACACAGTCCTCAGCCATATGACAACAACACAGTCCTCAGCCATATGACAACAACACAGTCCTCAGCCATATGACAACAACACAGTCCTCCCTATCCTCACTGCTTGGCTTGGAAACACATTCCACTGTGGTTTAGATGTCCTGTCCCTTTAGATGTCCTGTCCCTGTAGATGTCCTGTCCCTTTAGAGGTCCTGTCCCTTTAGAGGTCCTGTCCCTTTAGATGTCCCTTTAGATGACCTGTCCCTTTAGATGTCCCTTTAGATGTCCTGTCCCTTTAGATGTCCTGTCCCTGTAGATGTCCTGTCCCTGTAGATGTCCTGTCCCTTTAGAGGTCCTGTCACTTTAGATGTACTGTCCCTTTAGATGTCCTGTCCCTTTAGAGGTCCTGTCCCTTTAGATGTCCCTTTAGATGACCTGTCCCTTTAGATGTCCCTGTAGATGTCCTGTCTCTTTAGATGTCCTGTCCCTTTAGATGTCCTGTCCCTTTAGAGGTCCTGTCCCTTTAGAGGTCCTGTCCCTTTAGAGGTCCTGTCCCTGTAGAGGTCCTGTCCCTTTAGAGGTCCTGTCCCTTTAGATGTCCTGTCCCTTTAGAGGTCCTGTCCCTTTAGATGTCCTGTCCCTGTAGAGGTCCTGTCCCTGTAGATGTCCTGTCCCTGTAGATGTCCCTGTAGATGTCCTGTCCCTGTAGATGTCCCTGTAGATGTCCTGTCCCTGTAGATGTCCTGTCCCTGTAGATGTCCCTGTAGATGTCCTGTCCCTGTAGATGTCCCTTTAGATGTCCTGTCCCTGTAGATGTCCATTTAGATGTCCTGTCCCTGTAGATGTCCCTTTAGATGTCCTGTCCCTGTAGATGTCCCTTTAGATATCCTGTCCCTGTAGATATCCTGTCCCTGTAGATGTCCCTGTAGATGTCCTGTCCCTTTAGATGACCTGTCCCTTTAGAAGCCCTGTCCCTGTAGATGTCCTGTCCCTTTAGATGTCCTGTCCCTTTAGAGGTCCTGTCCCTGTAGATGTCCCTGTAGATGTCCTGTCCCTGTAGAGGTCCTGTCCCTTTAGATGTCCTGTCCCTTTAGAGGTCCTGTCCCTTTAGAGGTCCTGTCCCTTTAGATGTCCTGTCCCTTTAGATGTCCTGTCCCTGTAGAGGTCCTGTCCCTTTAGATGTCCTGTCCCTGTAGAGGTCCTGTCCCTTTAGATGTCCTGTCCCTTTAGATGTCCTGTCCCTTTAGATGTCCTGTCCCTTTAGAGGTCCTGTCCCTTTAGATGTCCCTTTAGATGACCTGTCCCTTTAGATGTCCCTTTAGATGTCCTGTCCCTGTAGATGTCCTGTCTCTTTAGATGTCCTGTCCCTTTAGATGTCCTGTCCCTTTAGATGTCCTGTCTCTTTAGATGTCCTGTCCCTTTAGATGTCCTGTCCCTTTAGAGGTCCTGTCCCTTTAGAGGTCCTGTCCCTTTAGAGGTCCTGTCCCTGTAGAGGTCCTGTCCCTTTAGATGTCCTGTCCCTGTAGAGGTCCTGTCCCTTTAGAGGTCCTGTCCCTTTAGAGGTCCTGTCCCTTTAGAGGTCCTGTCCCTTTAGAGGTCCTGTCCCTTTAGATGTCCTGTCCCTGTAGAGGTCCTGTCCCTGTAGATGTCCTGTCCCTGTAGATGTCCTGTCCCTGTAGATGTCCCTGTAGATATCCTGTCCCTGTAGATGTCCTGTCCCTGTAGATGTCCCTGTAGATGTCCTGTCCCTGTAGATGTCCCTTTAGATGTCCTGTCCCTGTAGATGTCCATTTAGATGTCCTGTCCCTGTAGATGTCCCTTTAGATATCCTGTCCCTGTAGATATCCTGTCCCTGTAGATGTCCCTGTAGATGTCCTGTCCCTTTAGATGACCTGTCCCTTTAGAAGCCCTGTCCCTTTAGATGACCTGTCCCTTTAGATGTCCTGTCCCTTTAGAGGTCCTCTCCCTGTAGATGTCCCTGTAGATGTCCTGTCCCTTTAGATGTCCTGTCCCTTTAGAGGTCCTGTCCCTGTAGATGTCCCTGTAGATGTCCTGTCCCTGTAGAGGTCCTGTCCCTTTAGATGTCCTGTCCCTTTAGAGGTCCTGTCCCTTTAGAGGTCCTGTCCCTTTAGATGTCCTGTCCCTTTAGATGTCCTGTCCCTGTAGAGGTCCTGTCCCTTTAGATGTCCTGTCCCTGTAGAGGTCCTGTCCCTTTAGAGGTCCTGTCCCTTTAGATGTCCTGTCCCTTTAGATGTCCTGTCCCTTTAGATGTCCTGTCCCTGTAGAGGTCCTGTCCCTTTAGATGTCCTGTCCCTTTAGAGGTCCTGTCCCTTTAGATGTCCTGTCCCTTTAGATGTCCTGTCCCTGTAGATGTCCTGTCCCTGTAGATGTCCCTGTAGATGTCCTGTCCCTGTAGATGTCCTGTCCCTGTAGATGTCCCTGTAGATGTCCTGTCCCTGTAGATGTCCTGTCCCTGTAGAGGTCCTGTCCCTTTAGATGTCCTGTCCCTGTAGAGGTCCTGTCCCTTTAGAGGTCCTGTCCCTTTAGAGGTCCTGTCCCTGTAGAGGTCCTGTCCCTTTAGAGGTCCTGTCCCTTTAGAGGTCCTGTCCCTTTAGATGTCCTGTCCCTGTAGAGGTCCTGTCCCTGTAGAGGTCCTGTCCCTTTAGAGGTCCTGTCCCTTTAGATGTCCTGTCCCTTTAGATGTCCTGTCCCTTTAGATGTCCTGTCCCTGTAGAGGTCCTGTCCCTTTAGATGTCCTGTCCCTTTAGATGTCCTGTCCCTGTAGATGTCCTGTCCCTGTAGATGTCCCTGTAGATGTCCCTTTAGATGTCCTGTCCCTTTAGATGTCCCTTTAGATGTCCTGTCCCTTTAGATGTCCTGTCCCTGTAGATGTCCCTGTAGATGTCCTGTCCCTTTAGATGACCTGTCCCTTTAGAAGCCCTGTCCCTTTAGATGACCTGTCCCTTTAGAAGCCCTGTCCTTTTAGATGTCCTGTCCCTTTAGATGTCCCTTTAGATGTCCCTTTAGATGTCCTGTCCCTTTAGATGTCCCTTTAGATGTCCTGTCCCTTTAGATGTCCCTTTAGATGTCCCTTTAGATGTCCTGTCCCTGTAGATGTCCTGTCCCTTTAGATGTCCCTTTAGATGTCCTGTCCCTGTAGATGTCCCTGTAGATGTCCTGTCCCTTTAGATGTCCTGTCCCTTTAGATGTCCTGTCCCTGTAGATGTCCCTTTAGATGTCCTGTCCCTGTATATGTCCTGTCCCTGTAGATGTCCCTTTAGATGTCCTGTCCCTGTATATGTCCTGTCCCTGTAGATGTCCCTTTAGATGTCCTGTCCCTTTAGATGTCCTGTCCTTTTAGATGTCCCTTTAGATGTCCTGTCCCTGTATATGTCCTGTCCCTGTAGATGTCCCTTTAGATGTCCTGTCCCTTTAGATGTCCTGTCCTTTTAGATGTCCCTTTAGATGCCCTGTCCCTTTAGATGTCCTGTCCCTTTAGATGTCCTGTCCCTTTAGATGTCCTGTCCCTGTAGATGTCCTGTCCCTGTAGATGTCCTGTCCCATTAGATGACCTGCCCCTTTAGATGTCCTGTCCCTTTAGATGTCCCTGTAGATGACCTGTCCCTTTAGATGTCCTGTCCCTTTAGATGTCCTGTCCCTTTAGATGTCCTGTCCCTTTAGATGTCCCTGTAGATGTCCTGTCCCTGTAGATGTCCCTGTAGATGTCCCTTTAGATGTCCTGTCCCTGTAGATGTCCCTGTAGATGTCCCTTTAGATGTCCTGTCCCTTTAGATGTCCTGTCCCTTTAGATGTCCCTTTAGATGTCCCTTTAGATGTCCTGTCCCTGTAGATGTCCCTGTAGATGTCCTGTCCCTTTAGATGTCCTGTCCCTTTAGATGTCATGTCCCTTTAGATGTCCTGTCCCTTATATGTCCTGTCCCTGTCCCTTTAGATGTCCTGTCCCTGTAGATGTCCTGTCCCTGTCCCTTTAGATGTCCTGTCCCTTTAGATGTCCCTTTAGATGTCCCTTTAGATGTCCTGTCCCTTTAGATGTCTGTCCCTTTAGATGTCCTGTCCCTTTAGATGTCCTGTCCCTTTAGATGTCCTGTCCCTTTAGATGTCCTGTCCCTTTAGATGTCCCTGTAGATGTCCTGTCCCTGTAGATGTCCCTGTAGATGTCCCTTTAGATGTCCTGTCCCTGTAGATGTCCCTTTAGATGTCCTGTCCCTTTAGATGTCCTGTCCCTTTAGATGTCCTGTCCCTTTAGATGTCCTGTCCCTGTAGATGTCCCTTTAGATGTCCTGTCCCTTTAGATGTCCTGTCCCTTTAGATGTCCCTTTAGATGTCCTGTCTCTTTAGATGTCCTGTCCCTTTAGATATCCTGTCCCTTTTGATGTCCCTGTAGATGTCCTGTCCCTGTAGATGTCCCTTTAGATGTCCTGTCCCTGTAGATGTCCCTTTAGATGTCCTGTCCCTGTAGATGTCCCTTTAGATGTCCTGTCCCTGTAGATGTCCCTTTAGATGTCCTGTCCCTTTAGAAATCCTGTCCCTTTAGATGTCCTGTCCCTTTAGATATCCTGTCCCTGTAGATGTCCCTTTAGATTTCCTGTCCCTTTAGATGTCCCTTTAGATGTCTCTTTAGATGTCCTGTCTCTTTAGATGTCCTGTCCCTTTAGATGTCCCTGTAGATGTCCCTGTAGATGTCCCTTTAGATGACCTGTCCCTTTAGATGGCCTGTCCCTTTAGATGTCCCTGTAGATGTCCCTTTAGATGTCATGTCCCTGTAGATGTCCCTGTTGATGTCCCTTTAGAGGTCCTGAAGGAGACAGGTTAAAGGTTAAAGATGAAGGGAAGGAGACTGGTTAAAGATGAAGGGGAGGAGACCTGGTTAAAGATGAAGGGGAGGAGACCTGGTTAAAGATGAAGGGGAGGAGACCTGGTTAAAGATGAAGGGGAGGAGACCTGGTTAAAGATGAAGGGGAGGAGACCTGGTTAAAGATGAAGGGGAGGAGACCTGGTTAAAGATGAAGGGGAGGAGACCTGGTTAAAGATGAAGGGGAGGAGAAAAGATGAAGGGGAGGAGACCTGGTTAAAGATGAAGGGGAGGAGACCTGGTTAAAGAAGGATGTTTAAGCCTTGAGACAATTCAAACATGGATTGTGTGTGTACCATTCAGAGGGTGAATGGGCGTATTTAAGTGTCTTTGAATGGGGGTATGGTAGTAGGTGCCAGGCGCACCAGTTTTTGTCAAGAACTGCAACACTGCTGGGTTTTTAACACTCAACAGTTTCCCGTGTGTATCAAGAATGGTTCATCACCCAAAGGACATCCATCCAACTTGACACAACTGTGGGAAGTATTGGAGTCAACATGGGCCAGCCTCAACACATTGTAGAGTCCATACCCCGATACATTGAGGCTGTTCTGAGGGAAAAGGGAGGATGCAACTCAATATTAGGAAGGTGTTGTTCTGTATACTCAGTGTAAACACACTATTACCGATTAGAGGGGAGCAGAGAGAAGGGTGGAGTGGGAGAGAGAGAAGGGTGGGGGTGGAAGGGAGCAGAGCGAGGGGTGGAGAGAGAGAGAGTGAGAGAGAAAGTGTTGGAGGGAGAGAGAGAAAGCAAGAGAGAGAGAGAGAGAGGTGGAGGGAAAATGAAAGAGAGATGAGAGGGGGGGTGGAGCGAGAGAGAGAGAACAACAGGAAGATATTGAGTGGTTGGATCAATGCCAGTCTGATTCCCTTCAGAACAGCTGTGATTACAGAAGAATAATCTATTGAAAGGGAGGAGGAGGAGAGAGTGGAAGAGAGGGGGTGAGAGGAGGAACATAAAGAGGGAGGGAGAGACATGAAAAACATAGTATAATAGACAGAGAGACAGATGGAGAAAAACAGATGGAAAGAGACAGAGAAACAGAGAGAGAGTCAGATATATATTTAGAGAGAGAGACAGAGAGAGAGGCAGATATATATTTAGAGAGACAGAGAGAGAGGCAGATATATATTTAGAGAGAGAGAGAGAGAGGCAGATATATATTTAGAGAGAGAGACAGAGAGAGGCAGATATATATTTAGACAGAGAGACAGAGAGAGAGGCAGATATATATTTAGACAGAGAGACAGAGAGAGAGGCAGATATATATTTAGAGAGAGAGACAGAGAGAGAGGCAGATATATATTTAGACAGAGAGACAGAGAGAGGCAGATATATATTTAGAGAGAGAGACAGAGAGAGAGGCAGATATATATTTAGACAGAGAGACAACGAGAGAGGCAGATATATATTTAGACAGAGAGACAGAGAGAGGCAGATATATATTTAGAGAGAGAGACAGAGAGAGAGGCAGATATATATTTAGACAGAGAGACAGAGAGAGAGACAGATATATATATTTAGAGCGAGAGACAGAGAGAGAGGCAGATATATATTTAGAGAGAGGGACAGAGAGAGAGGCAGATATATATTTAGACAGAGAGACAGAGAGAGAGGCAGATATATATTTAGAGAGAGACAGACAGAGAGACATATATATATTTAGAGAGAGAGACAGAGAAAGAGGCAGATATATATTTAGAGAGAGAGACAGAGAGAGAGAGGCAGATATATAGTTAGAGAGAGAGACAGACAGGGAGGCAGATATATATTTAGAAAGAGAGACAGACAGAGAGGCAGATATATATTTAGAGAGAGAGACAGAGAGAGAGGCAGATATATATTTAGAGAGAGAACCAGAGAGAGAGGCAGATATATATTTAGAGAGAGAACCAGAGAGAGAGGCAGATATATATTTAGAGAGAGAGAGACAGAGAGAGAGGCAGATATATATTTAGACAGAGAGGCAGATATATATTTAGACAGAGAGACAGAGAGAGAGGCAGAAATATATTTAGACAGAGAAACAGAGAGAGAGGCAGATATATATTTAGAGAGAGAGACAGAGAGAGAGGCAGATATATATTCAGAGAGAGAGACAGAGAGAGAGGCAGATATATATTTAGACAGAGATACAGAGAGAGAGGCAGATATATATATAGAGAGAGAGACAGAGAGAGAGGCAGATATATATTCAGAGAGAGAGACAGAGAGAGAGGCAGATATATATATAGACAGAGAGACAGAGAGAGAGGCAGGGACAGGGTTGCAGCTTAAGCCCCACCCTCTTCAACATATATATCAACGAACTGGTGCGGGCACTAGAAAAGTCTGCAGCTGTTTGCTGATGATCTGGTGCTTCTGTCACCAACCAAGGAAGGCCTACAGCAGCACCTAGATCTTATGCACAGATTCTGTCAGACCTGGGCCCTGACAGTAAATCTCAGTAAGACCAAAATAATGGTGTTCCAAAAAAGGTCCAGTCACCAGGACCACAAATACAAATTCCATCTAGACACTGTTGCCCTAGAGCACACAAAAAACTATACATACCTTGGCCTAAACATCAGCGCCACAGGTAACTTCCACAAAGCTGTGAACGATCTGAGAGACAAGGCAAGAAGGGCATTCTATGCCATCAAAAGGAACATAAATTTCAACATACCAATTAGGATTTGGCTAAAAATACTTGAATCAGTCATAGAGCCCATTGCCCTTTATGGTTGTGAGGTCTGGGGTCCGCTCACCAACCACTTCACTTCACTTCACAAAATGGGACAAACACCAAATTGAGACTCTGCACGCAGAATTCTGCAAAAATATCCTCAGTGTACAAGGTAGAACACCAAATAATGCATGCAGAGCAGAATTAGGCCAATACCCACTAATTATCAAAATCCAGAAAAGAGCTGTTAAATTCTATAACCACCTAAAAGGAAGTGATTCCCAAACCTTCCACAACAAAGCCATCACCTACAGAGAGATGAACCTGGAGAAGAGTCCCCTAAGCAAGCTGGTCCTGGGGCTCTGTTCACAAACACACCCTACAGAGCCCCATGACAGCAGCACAATTAGACCCAACCATATCATGAGAAAACAAAAAGATAATTACTTGACACATTGGAAAGAATTAACAAAAAAACAGAGCAAACTAGAATGCTATTTGGCCCTACACAGAGAGTACTCAGCGGCAGAATACCTGACCACTGTGACTGACCCAAAATTAAGGAAAGCTTTGACTATGTACAGACTCAGCGAGCATAGCCTTGCTATTGAGAAAGGCCGCCGTAGGCAGACATGGCTCTCAAGAGAAGACAGGCTATGTGCTCACTGCCCACAAAATGAGGTGGAAACTGAGCTGCACTTCCTAACCTCCTGCCCAATGTATGACCATATTAGAGAGACATATTTCCCTCAGATTACACAGATCCACAAAGAATTCGAAAACAAATCCAATTTTGAAAAACTCCCATATCTACTGGGTGAAATTCCACAGTGTGCCATCAGAGCAGCAAGATTTGTGACCTGTTGCCACGAGAAAAGGGCAACCAGTGAAGAACACGCACCATTGTAAATACAACCCATATCTATGCTTATTTATTTTATCATTTGCACATTGTAAAAACACTGTATATATATATATATATATATATATATAATACGACATTTGTAATGTCTTTATTGTTTTGAAACTTCTGTATGTGTGATGTCTACTGTTAATTGTTATTCTTTATTTCACTTTATATATTATATACCTTACTTGCTTTGGCAATGTTAACACATGTTTCCCATGCCAATAAAGCCCCTTGAATTGAATTGAATTGAGAGGCAGAAATATATTTAGACAGAGACAGAGAGAGAGGCAGAAATATATTTAGACAGAGAAACAGAGAGAGAGGCAGATATATATTTAGAGAGAGAGACAGAGAGAGAGGCAGATATATATTTAGAGAGAGAGACAGAGAGGCAGATATATATTCAGAGAGAGAGGCAGATATATATTTAGACAGAGAGACAGAGAGAGAGGCAGATATATATTTAGAGAGAGAGGCAGAAATATATTTAGACAGAGAGACAGAGAGAGAGAAGCAGATATATATTTAGACAGAGATACAGAAAGAGAGGCAGATATATATTTAGACAGAGAGACAGAGAGAGAGAGGCAGATATATATTTAGACAGAGATACAGAAAGAGAGGCAGATATATATTTAGACAGAGAGACAGAGAGGCAGATATATATTTAGACAGAGATACAGAAAGAGAGGCAGATATATATATATATAGAGAGAGAGACAGAGAGAGAGGCAGATATATATTTAGACAGAGAGACAGAGAGAGAGACAGATATATATTTAGACAGAGAGACAGAGAGAGAGGCAGATATATATTTAGACAGAGATACAGAAAGAGAGGCAGATATATATTTAGACAGAGAGACAGAGAGAGAGGCAGATATATATTTAGACAGAGAGACAGAGAGAGAGACAGATATATATTTAGACAGAGATACAGAAAGAGAGGCAGATATATATATAGAGAGAGAGACAGAGAGAGAGGCAGATATATATTTAGACAGAGAGACAGAGAGAGAGACAGATATATATTTAGAGAGAGAACCTATATTTATGTTTATTTATTTTCCCTTTCGTACTTTAACTATCTGCACGTCATTACAACATTGTTTATGGACATAATGTGACAATTGAAATGTCTTTATTCTTTTGAAATTTTTGTAAGTGTAATGTTTACTGTTAATTTTTTATTGTTGATTTCACTTTTGTTTATCTTCTTTTTCACTTGCTTTGGCAACGTAAACATACTTTTCCCAAGCCAATAAAGCACTTACATTGAATTGAGACAGACAGAGACACAGAGACAAAGAGAGACAGACAGAGAGAGAGATACCATGGGATATGCGTCAACAGCAACCACGAGAAAATCTTCTGCATTATCATTATTAACAGCAGACTCTTACATTTCCTCAGTGAAAACAATGTACTGAGCAAATGTCAAATTGGCTTTTTACCAAATTACCGTACAACAGACCACATATTCACCCTGCAGACCTTTGACAAACAAACAAACCCAACAAAGGCAAAGTCATCTCATGCTTTGTTGATTTCTAAAAAAGCTTTTGATTTGGCACGAAGGCCTGCTATACAAATTGATGGAAAGTTGTGTTGGGGAAAAACTTACAACATTATAAAATGAATGTACATAAACAACAAGTGTGCGGTTAAAATTGGAAAAAAAAACATTTCTTTCCACAGGGCCAGGGGGTGAGACAGGGATGCAGCTTAAGCCCCACCCTCTTCAACATGTATATCAACAAATTTGCAAGGGCACTAGAACAGTCTGCAGCACCCGGCCTCACTCTACTAGAATCTGAAGTCAAATGTCTACTGTTTGCTGAGGATCTGGTGCTTCTGTCTCCAACCAAGGAGGGCCTACAGCAGCACCTAGATCTTCTGCACAGATTCTGTCAGACTTGGGCCCTGACTTGGAGAAATCAAAAAAGGTCCAGTTCCCAGGACCACAGATACAAATTCCATCTAGACACCGTTGCCCTAGAGCACACAAAAACTATATAGTTGAAGACGGAAGTTTACATACACCTTAGCTAAATACATTTAAACTCGGTTTTTCACAATTCCTGACATTTAATCCTAGTCAAAATTCCCTGTCTTAGGTCAGTTAGGATCACCACTTTAAAGAATGTGAAATGTCAGAATAATAGTAGAGAGAATGATTTATTTCAGCTTTTTTTTCTTTCATCACATTCCCAGTGGGTCAGAAGTTTACATACACTCAATTAGTATTTGGTAGCATTGCCTTTAAATTGTTTAACTTGGTTCAAATGTTTTGGGTAGCCTTCCACAAGCTTCCCACAATGAGTTGGGTGAATTGTGGCCCATTCCTCCTGACAGAGCTGGTGTAACTGAGTCAGGTTTGTAGGCCTCCTTGCTTGCACATGCTTTTTCAGTTCTGCCCACAAATTTTCTATAGGATTGAGGTCAGGGCTTTGTGATGGCCACTCCAATACCTTGGCTTTGTTGTCCTTAAGCCATTTTCCACAACTTTGGAAGTATGCTTGGGGTCATTGTCCATTTGGAAGACCCATTTTCGACCAAGCCTTAACTTCCTGAATAATGCCTTGAGATTGCTTCAATATATCCAAATAATTGTCCTGCCACATGACGACATCTATTTTGTAAAGTGCACCAGTCCCTCCTGCAGCAAAGCACCCCCACAACATGATGCTGCCACCCCTGTGCTTAATGGTTGGGATGGTGTTCTTCGCCTTGCAAGCCTCTCCCTTTTTCCTCCAAACTTAAGGACGATCATTATGGCCAAACAGTTCTATTTTAGTTTCATCAGACCAGACAACATTTCTCCAAAAAGTACGATCTTTGTCCCCATGTGCAGTTGCAAACCATAGTCTGGCTTTTTTATGTCGGTTTTGGAGCAGTGGCTCCTTCCTTGCTGATTTGAACATGCAACCTTAAGGTTACTAGTCCAGCGCTCTAACCACTAGGCTACCCTTATACTTGCATACTATTGTTTGTTCAGATGAACGTGGTCCCTTCAGGCATTTGGAAATTACCCCCAAGGATGAACCAGACTTGTGGAGGTCTGCAATTTTTTTTCTGAGGCTGATTTATTTTGATTTTCCCAAGATGTCAAGCAAAGAGGCACTGAGTTTGAAGGTAGGCCTTGAAATACATCCACAGGTACACCTCCAATTGACTCAAAGGATGTCAATTAGCCTATCAGAAACTACTAAGCCATGGCATAATGTTCTGGAATTTTCCAAGCTGTTTAACCTCACTAGGGGACGGTAGTTCTCTCACGTCACCCCGCTCCTCCGCTCTCTCCACTGGCTTCCAGTTGAAGCTCGCATCCGCTACAAGACCATGGTGCTTGCCTACGGAGCTGTGAGGGGAACGGCACTGCAGTACCTCCAGGCTCTGATCAGGCCCTACACCCAAACAAGGGCACTGCGTTCATCCACCTCTGGCCTGCTGTACTTCCCTACCACTGAGGAAGTACAGTTCCCGCTCAGCCCAGTCAAAACTGTTCGCTGCTCTGGCCCCCCAATGGTGGAACAAACTCCCTCACGACGCCAGGACAGCAGAGTCAGTCACCACCTTCCGGAGACACCTGAAACCCCACCTCTTCAAGGAATACCTAGGATAGGATAAAGCAATCCTTCTCACCCCCCCCCCCCTTAAATGATTTAGATGCACTATTGTAAAGTGGCTGTTCCACTGATGTCAGAAGGTGAATTCACCAATTTGTAAGTCGCTCTGGATAAGAGCGTCTGCTAAATGACTTAAATGTAATGTTAAATGTAGCGTCCCACCTGGCCAACATACAGTGAAATTGCAGAGCGCCAAATTCAAAACAGAAATACTCATTATAAAAATGTATGAAGCATACAAGTTTTATACATCGGTTTAAAGATTAACTTTGTTCATCCAACCACGGTGTCAGATTTCAAAAAGGTTTTACGGCGAAAGCAGACCATGCGATTATCTGAGAGCAGCGCCCAGCAGACCAATTATTACAAACAGTAACCAGCCAAGTAGAAGTCAGAAATAGTGATAAAAATATATCACTTACCTTTGATGATCTTCATATGGTTGCACTCACGAGACTCCCGTTTACTTGATAAATGTTAGCTTTTTTCAATAAAGTCTCTCTTTATATCCAAAACCCCTCATTTTGTTCAGGCTCAAACGCAGTCACAACAGACAGACGAAAAATCCATATCGTATCCGTAAAGTTCGTAGAGATATGTCAAACGATGTTCATAATCAATCCTTAGGTTGTTTTTAGCCCAAATAATCGATAATATTTCAACCAGACAATAACGTTGTGAATATAAAAGGTAAACAAGAAAGGCGCACCCTCGGTCTCGCGCATAAAAAAGCTCTGGGCCACTGCGGTGTCCACTCATTCAGGGAGGTCTTGCTCCCTCATTTTTCAGAATACAAGCCTGAAACTATTTTTAAAGACTGTTGACCTCTAGTGGAAGCCATGGGAACTGCAATTTGAGTTCTAAGTAAATGGATACTGTAATGGCATTCAATAGAAAACTACAAACATAAAAAATCCCACTTCCTGGATGGATTTTTCTCAGGTTTTTGCCTGTCATATCAGTTCTGTTATACTCACAGACACAGTTTTAACAGTTAGGGTGTTTCCAATCCAAATCCACCAATTATATGCATATCCTAGCTTCTGGGCCTGAGTAGCAGGCAGTTTACTTTGGGCACACTTTTCATCCGGAAGTGAAAATATTGCCCCCAACCCAAGTGAAGTTAAAGGCACAGTCAACTTAGTGTATGTAAACTTCTGACGCACTGAAATTGTGATACAGTGAATTATAAGTGAAATAATCTGTCTGTAAACAATTGTTGGAAAAATGACTTGTGTCATGCACAAAGTAGATGTCCTTACCGATTTACCACAACTATAGTTTGTTAACAAGACGTGTGTGAAGTAGTTGAAAAACTAGTTTTAATGTCTCCAACCTAAGTGTATGTAAACTTCCGACTTCAGCTGTACTTCGGCCTAAACATCAACACCACAGGTAACTTCTACAAAGCTGTGAACGATCTGAGAGACAAGGCAAGAAGTGCCTTCTATGCCATCAAAAGGAACATACCAAGGATCTGGCAAAAAATACCTGAATCAGTTATCGAACCCTTTGCCCTTTATGGTGGTGAGGTCTGGGTTCCGCTAACCAACCATGAATTCACAAAATGGGACAAACACCAAATTGAGACTCTGCAGGCAGAATTCTGCTAAAATATCCTCTGTGTACAAAGTAAAACACCAAATAATGCATGTCTTCATTCTTTTGGAACTTTAGTAAGTGTAATGTTTACAGTTAATTTTTTGTTGTTTATTATTTATTGCACTTGCTTTGGCAATGAAAACATATGTTTCCCATGCCAATAAAGCCCTTCATGTGAAATTGTCACGAGAATGTTGCTATCTCAATGGTTGAACTCGGTTATCCCTCATGCTTTGTCTATTTCCCAGAGGTCGTACATCTCTGGTTAATAAAGAATTAGACAAAGTCTCAGATTCTGCAATAGATCAATACTTTATTCGGAGAGCGCTCTGTCTTCAAAATGAGAACACACATCTTTTTACAGCACACACACACAAGAACTCACATCAGTAGAAACTCCACCTCTCTTTAGATGGGCTGTATTTTTCCAGAATTCACATACATTGTTAATCACACTTCTGCAACATGTTTCATTATCTTCTTCAAGCCTAACCATTTCTAACAGTTTTTCCCCTCCCTAGGGTGGGGAGGCCTCTTTCCAGTTATTAGTTTCACCGTTATCACAAGTCGACAGTTGTCCTTGAATGTCTCAACTATACCCAGCTCATATTGCGAAATAGTAACACAATGGCCTAGTCACACAAATTATTGAATTATGACTCAACACATTTCATACAATGATATGGTTTCAGGGTGGAACACTTTAGTCATTATCTTAAACATACAAATGATTCTATCAGAAATTGAAATTGAGAGCCAGAGAGAGATACAGACATCCACTCTAAAACGTAAAGGTTCCTGGAGCATCCTTTAGGGGTTCTTCACATAACCCCTTTTAATGGATCCTCAACAAGAAAATACTATTATTATTATCACCACAGGCCCAGGTAGCTTATTTGTCATCCCCCCTTCTCTAATATGTATCTGATACCAGTAAAGTATTTAGCTAATAATAACACACCCTTATTTCCTGATTCATCTGGTTTCCAGGGCAACTCGCTGCTCTTCCTCCCCAACGTTCTAAAGGTGTATCTGGAGAACGGACAGACCAAGGCCTTCAAGTTTGAACCCAACACCACTGTCAAGGTAATTATATTATACACATACTACACTATGATATTATAAGTATAATTCTGATGATACTACTAATATAATAGACAGACCAAGGCCCAACACCCTTGTCAAGGTAACTTTATTTTACTATATGACACCACACTGCTTCAACACCATATTCAACCAAATATTTATTTATATATTTCTTAATTCCGTTCTTTTACTTTTAGATGTGTGTGTATTGTTGTGAATTGTTAGATACTACTGCACTGTTGGAGCTAGAAACACACGCATTCCGCTACACACACAATAACATCTGCTGAATATGTGTATGTGACCAATAACTTTTGATTTGATTTGTAATTAAGGAACTTTACGGTGGCGCGTTGGGCCAGTAACCGAAAGGTTGCGAGATCGAATCCCTGAGCTGATTCCTAGACCAGAAATAAAACTCTGTCGTTCTGCCAGTTAACATGAACAAGTTCCTAGACCAGTTAACCCACTATTCCTAGACCAGTTAACCCACTGTTCCTCGACCAGTTAACCCACTATTCCTAGACCAGTTAACCCACTGTTCCTACCAGTTAACCCACTGTTCCTAGACCAGTTAACCCACTGTTCCTAGACCAGTTAACCCACTGTTCCTAGTTAACCAGTTAACCCACTGTTAACCCACTTCCTAGACCAGTTAACCAGTTAACCCACTGTTCCTAGACCAGTTAACCCACTGTTCCTGGACCAGTTAACCCACTGTCCTCCTAGGTCCGTCCCTGGTTCAGACATGAACAGTTAACCCAGACTGTTCCAGGCCGTCCTGGTTCATAGAAAGGCCGTCCTGGCTCAGACAATGACTCCTCCTCTACAGGCCGTCCTACTAGTGTCTGGTTCAGACTGTCCAGGCCGTCCTGGAACATGAACATCAAGCTGCCTCACAGGCCGTCCTGGCTCAGACAGAAGTCCTGGCTCAGAGAATAGACTCCTCCAGGCCGTCCTGGTTCAGACAATAGACTCCTCCTCTACAGGCCATCCTGGCTCAGACAATAGACTCCTCCAGGCCGTCCTGGTTCAGACAATAGACTCCTCCAGGCTGTCCTGGCTCAGACAATAGACTCCTCCTCTACAGGCCGTCCTGGTTCAGACAATAGACTCCTCCTCCAGGCCGTCCTGGTTCAGACAATAGACTCCTCCTCTACAGGCCGTCCTGGTTCAGGACTCCTCCTCCGTCCTGGTTCAGACAATAGACTCCTCCTCTACAGGCCGTCCTGGCTCAGACAATAGACTCCTCCTCTACAGGGCCTCCTGGTTCAGACAATAGACTCCTCCTCTACAGGCCGTCCTGGTTCAGGCTGTCCTGGCTCAGACAATAGACTCCTCCTCTACAGGCCGTCCTGGTTCAGACAATAGACTCCTCCTCTACAGGCCGTCCTGGTTCAGACAATAGACTCCTCCTCCCAGGCCGTCCTCCTGACTCCTCCTCTCCTGGTTCAGACAATAGACTCCTCCTCTACAGGCCGTCCTGGTTCAGACAATAGACTCCTCCTCCATGGCTCTGACAATAGACTCCTCCTGGTCCTGGTTCAGACAATAGACTCCTCCCTGATGACTCCTGGTTCAGGCCAGGTCCTGGTTCAGACAATAGACTCCTCCTCTACAGGCCGTCCTGGTTCAGACATATGCCGTCCCCTCCAGGCCTCCTGGTTCAGACAATAGACTCCTCCTCCCAGGACATCCTGGTTCAGACAATAGACTCCCCTCTCCTGTCCTGGTTCAGACAATGAGACTCCTGGTTCTCCTCCTCCTCCCAGGACATCCTGGTTCAGACTATAGTCTCCTGTTCTCCTGTAGACTCCTCTCCAGACAATAGACTGTCTCCCTCCTGTTTCCTCCCAGGACATAGTGATGGTCTCCGTTCTCCTGTTTTCAGGACAAGTGATGACCCTGTCTCCTGTTCTCTCTGTTTCCTCCCAGGACATAGTGATGACCCTGTCTCCTGTTCTCTCTGTTTCCTCCCAGGACATAGTGATGACCCTGTCTCCTGTTCTCTCTGTTTCCTCCCAGGACATAGTGATGACCCTGTCTCCTGTTCTCTCTGTTTCCTCCCAGGACATAGTGATGACCCTGTCTCCTGTTCTCTCTGTTTCCTCCCAGGACATAGTGATGACCCTGTCTCCTGTTCTCTCTGTTTCCTCCCAGGACATAGTGATGACCCTGTCTCCTGTTCTCTCTGTTTCCTCCCAGGACATAGTGATGACCCTGTCTCCTGTTCTCTCTGTTTCCTCCCAGGACATAGTGATGACCCTGTCTCCTGTTCTCTCTGTTTCCTCCCAGGACATAGTGATGACCCTGTCTCCTGCTCTCTCTGTTTCCTCCCAGGACATAGTGATGATGACCCTCCTCCCAGGACATAGTGATGACCCTGTCTCCTGTTCTCTCTGTTTCCTCCCAGGACATAGTGATGACCCTGTCTCCTGCTCTCTCTGTTTCCTCCCAGGACATGACCCTGTCTCCTGTTCTCTCTGTTTCCTCCCAGGTGTGATGACCCTGTCTCCTGTTCTCTCTGTTTCCTCCCAGGACATAGTGATGACCCTGTCTCCTGTGATCTCTCTGTTTCCTCCCAGGACATAGTGATGACCCTGTCTCCTGTTCTCTCTGTTTCCTCCCAGGACATAGTGATGACCCTGTCTCCTGTTCTCTCTGTTTCCTCCCAGGACATAGTGATGACCCTGTCTCTGTTTCCTCCCAGGACATAGTGATGACCCTCTCTGTTTCCTCCCAGGACATAGTGATGACCCTGTCTCCTGTTCTCTCTGTTTCCTCCCAGGACATAGTGATGACCCTGTCTCCTGTTCCCTGTTTCCTCCCAGGACATAGTGATGACCCTGTCTCCTGTTCTCTCTGTTTCCTCCCAGGACATAGTGATGACCCTGTTCTCTCTGTTTCCTCCCAGGACATAGTGATGACCCTCTCTGTTTCCTCCCAGGACATAGTGATGACCCTGTCTCCTGTTCTCTCTGTTTCCTCCCAGGACATAGTGATGACCCTGTCTCCTGTTCTCTCTGTTTCCTCCCAGGACATAGTGATGACCCTGTCTCCTGTTCTCTCTGTTTCCTCCCAGGACATAGTGATGACCCTGTCTCTCTCTGTTTCCTCCCAGGACATAGTGATGACCCTGTCTCCTGTTCTCTCTGTTTCCTCCCAGGACATAGTGATGACCCTGTTTCCTCCCCATAGTGATGACCCTGTCTCCTCTCTCTCTGTTTCCTCCCAGGACATAGTGATGACCCTGTCTCCTGTTCTCTCTGTTTCCTCCCAGGACATAGTGATGACCCTGTCTCCTGTTCTCTCTGTTTCCTCCCAGGACATAGTGATGACCCTGTCTCCCTGTTCTCTCTGTTTCCTCCCAGGACATAGTGATGACCCTGTCTCCTGTTCTCTCTGTTTCCTCCCAGGACATAGTGATGACCCTGTCTCCTGTTCTCTCTGTTTCCTCCCAGGACATAGTGATGACCCTGTCTCCTGTTCTGTTTCTCTGTTTCCTCCCAGGACATAGTGATGACCCTGTCTCCTGTTTCTCCCAGGACATAGTGATGACCCTGTTTCCTCCCAGGACATAGTGATGACCCTGTCTCTGTTCTCCCTGTTCTTTGTTTCCTCCCAGGACATAGTGATGACCCTGTCTCCTGTTCTCTCTGTTTCCTCCCAGGACATAGTGATGACCCTGTCTCCTGTTCTCTCTGTTTCCTCCCAGGACATAGTGATGACCCTGTCTCTCTCTGTTTCCTCCCAGGACATAGTGATGACCCTGTCTCCTGTTCTCTCTGTTTCCTCCCAGGACATAGTGATGACCCTGTCTCCTGTTCTCTCTGTTTCCTCCCAGGACATAGTGATGACCCTGTCTCCTGTTTCTCCCAGGACATAGTGATCTGTTTCCTCCCAGGACATAGTGATGACCCTGTCTCCTGTTCTCTCTGTTTCCTCCCAGGACATAGTGATGACCCTGTTCTCTCTGTTTCCTCAGGACATGTGATGACCCTGTCTCTGTTTCTCTGTTTCTCCCAGGACATAGTGATGACCCTGTCTCCTGTTCTCTCTGTTTCCTCCCAGGACATAGGTCCCAGGATGACCAGGACTGTCTCCTGTTTCTCCCAGGACATAGTGATCTGTTTCCTCCCAGGACATAGTGATGACCCTGTTTCCTCCCAGGACATAGTGATGACCCTGTCTCCTGTTCTCTCTGTTTCCTCCCAGGACATAGTGATGACCCTGTCTCCTGTTCTCTCTGTTTCCTCCCAGGACATAGTGATGACCCTGTCTCCTGTTCTCTCTGTTTCCCCAGGACATAGTGTGACCCTGTCTCCTGTTCTCTCTGTTTCCTCCCAGGACCCATAGTGTCTCCTGTTCTCTCTGTTTCCTCCCAGGACATAGTGATGACCCTGTCTCCTGTTCTCTCTGTTTCCTCCCAGGACATAGTGATGACTGTTTCCTCCCAGGACATAGTGATGACCCTGTCTCCTGTTCTCTCTGTTTCCTCCCAGGACATAGTGATGACCCTGTCTCCTCTCTCTGTTTCCTTGGTCTCTGGTTTCCTCCCAGGACATGACCCTGTCTCCTGCTCTCTCTGTTTCCTCCCAGTAGTGATGACCCTGTCTCCTGTTCATCAGTAAACTGCTGTTTCCTCCCAGGACATAGTGATGACCCTGTCTCCTGTTCTCTCTGTTTCCTCCCAGGACATAGTGATGACCCTGTCTCCTGTTCTCTCTGTTTCCTCCCAGGACATAGTGATGACCCTGTCTCCTGTTCTCTCTGTTTCCTCCCAGGACATAGTGATGACTGAAGGAGAAACTGTCTCTGTCTCGTATTGAACACTTCTCTTTGGTTCTGGAACAGAAGTATACATCAGTAAACTGCTGTTACACATGAAGAGGAGAGGATACAACAGGTACACACACACACACACTGTCTCCACACACACACACACACACACACACACACACACACACACACACACACACACACAAAGTATAGCATCACTAAACTACTGTTACTACATAAAGAGGACAGGATGCATCCTTTACACTCACACACCCCCCCCCCCCCCCGCCCCCTCCCCTCTCTGTCCATCTCCAGGTGGTTCATCAGAAGGACGTCCATGACTACAGATGTCTGTTCAGAGTGTGTTTTATACCCAGAGAACCTGAGCACCTGTTACAAGACGACCCCACTGCCTTCCAGTACCTCTACCTGCAGGTGGGTGTGTGGAGGGGAGGTAGCATAACATGGATGTCAAAATATGTCTGTGTGTGTGTGTAACATCACCGTGTGTGTGTGTTCGTGTGTTTAACATCACCGTGTGTGTGTGTTCGTGTGTGTTCGTGTGTGTTCCTGTGTGTGTGTTTGTGTGTTCGTGTGTGTTCGTTTGTTTGTGTGTGTTCGTGTGTGTTCGTGTGTGTGTAACATCACCGTGTGTGTGTGTGTGTGTGTGTGTGTGTGTGTGTGTGTGTGTGTGTGTGTGTGTGTGTGTGTGTGTGTGTGTGTGTGTGTGTGTGTGTGTGTGTGTGTGTGTGTGTGTGTGTAACATCACCGTGTGTGTGTGTGTGTGTAACATCACCGTGTGTGTGTGTGTGTGTGTGTGTGTGTGTGTGTGTGCGTGCGTGTGTGTGTGTAGGGTATAAATGACGTGCTCCAGGAGCGTTTTGCAGTGGAGATGCGGTGCAACACGGCCCTGCGTCTGGCAGCCCTGCACATACAGGAGAGACTAGCCAGCTGTGGACAGTCACCTCGGACCAAACTCAAGATCATCACGTACGTCCCTCTATTAGAGCAGAACAGCTGGTCATATTCCCTCTATTAGAGCAGAACATTACAGCTGATCATTTTCCCTCTATTAGAGCAGAACAGCTGATCATATTCCCTCTATTAGAACAGAACAGCTGATCATTTTCCCTTTATTAGAGCAGAACATTACAGCTGATCATATTCCCTCTATTAGAACAGGACAGTTCAGCTGATCATATTCCCTCTATTAGAACAGAACATTACAGCTGATCATGTTCCCTCTATTAGAGCAGAACATTACAGCTGATCATTTTCCCTCTATTAGAGCAGAACAGCTGATCATATTCCCTCTATTAGAACAGAACAGCTGATCATTTTCCCTTTATTAGAGCAGAACATTACAGCTGATCATGTTCCCTCTATTAGAGCAGAACATTACAGCTGATCATTTTCCCTCTATTAGAGCAGAACAGCTGATCATATTCCCTCTATTAGAACAGAACAGCTGATCATTTTCCCTCTATTAGAACAGAACATTACAGCTGATCATGTTCCCTCTATTAGAACAGAACATTACAGCTGATCATGTTCCCTCTATTAGAGCAGAACATTACAGCTGATCATTTTCCCTCTATTAGAGCAGAACAGCTGATCATATTCCCTCTATTAGAACAGAACAGCTGATCATTTTCCCTCTATTAGAACAGAACATTACAGCTGATCATGTTCCCTCTATTAGAACAGAACACAGCTGATCATAGTTCCTCTATTAGAACAGAACATTACAGCTGATCATATTCCTCTATTAGAACAGAACAAAAGTTGATCAGCTGATCATGTTCCCTCTATTAGAACAGAACAGTTCAGCTGATCATGTTCCCTCTATTAGAACAGAACATTACAGCTGATCATATTCCCTCTATTAGAACAGAACATTACAGCTGATCATATTCCCTCTATTAGAACAGAACATTACAGCTCATCATATTCCCTCTATTAGAACAGAACATTACAGCTGATCATATTCCCTCTATTAGAACAGAACATTACAGCTGATCATATTCCCTCTATTAGAACAGAACATTACAGCTGATCATATTCCCTCTATTAGAACAGAACAGTTCAGCTGATCATGTTCCCTCTATTAGAACAGAACATTACAGCTGATCATATTCCCTCTATTAGAACAGAACAGTTCAGCTGATCATAGTCCCTCTATTAGAACAGAACATTACAGCTGATCATATTCCCTCTATTAGAACAGAACATTACAGCTCATCATATTCCCTCTATTAGAACAGAACATTGCAGCTGATCATATTCCCTCTATTAGAACAGAACAGTTCAGCTGATCATATTCCCTCTATTAGAACAGAACATTCAGCTGATCATATTCCCTCTATTAGAACAGAACAGTTCAGCTGATCATGTTCCCTCTATTAGAACAGAACAGTTCAGCTGATCATGTTCCCTCTATTAGAACAGAACAGTTCAGCTGATCATGTTCCCTCTATTAGAACAGAACAGTTCAGCTGATCATATTCCCTCTATTAGAACAGAACATTACAGCTGATCATATTCCCTCTATTAGAACAGAACATTAATCATAGTTAGAGAAGACTGATCATATTCCCTCTATTAGAGCAGAACATTACAGCTGATCATATTCCCTCTATTAGAGCAGAACATTACAGCTGATCATATTCCCTCTATTAGAACAGAACAGTTCAGCTGATCATATTCCCTCTATTAGAACAGAACATTACAGCTGATCATGTTCCCTCTATTAGAACAGAACAAAACAGTTCAGCTGATCATATTCCCTCTATTAGAGCAGAACATTACAGCTGATCATATTCCTCTATCTTCTCAAAACAGGAAGAGTTGGGGCATTGAGAACTTTACAGCTCATCATATTCCACCCTATTAGAAGGAACATGAGGGAAAAGGATCATATTCCCTCTGAGAAAGGCCATTGGCTATCACATGAAGAATCATATTCCCTCTATTAGAACAGAACATTACAGCCAATCACAGGAGCCAAAGCAGAAGGTGATCATTTCCCTCAATTAGAACAGAAGATTAACTATCCTGGAACAGAACTGTACAGCTGATCATTTTCCTTAGAGCGGAAATTACAGCTGATCATAGCGCCACCATGATGGTTCAGCTGATCAGATTACCTCTATTCAGAACATTACTCTGATCATTTTCCCTCTACCAGAACAGTTAGCTGATCATGATTCCCTCTATTAGAACAGTTATCTTTACAGCTGATCATAGTCCCATGATTAGAACAGAACATTACAGCTCATCATATCCCTCTATTAGAACAGAAGTTATCTCTGTCTCTACCAGACAAAAGTGGAGAGATCATAGTCCCTCTATTAGTTATCTCTGATCATATTCCCTGATTAGAGCAGATTCAGCTGATCATATTCCCTCTAGTTATCAGTTCTGTATCTCTATCATATGATGGTAGAAGAGAATTACAGCTGATCATAGTTTCTCTGTATTCTACCATGATGTTAGCTGATCATATTCCCTCTATTAGTTATCTTGTCTATATTGTCTATATTATGACAGGAAGAGTTGGGGATGAGAACTTTATCTATCTCTGAGTTATCATCTGATCTATATCATGATGGTAGAAGAGAAGAGCTCAATCTATCTCAAAGTTATCTCTGTCTATATCATGATGGTAAACCTGGAGGAGCTGATGACCTCTATCTCTAGTTATCTCTGTCTATATCATGATGGTAGAAGAGAGATGAGCTCTATCTATCTCTAGTTATCTCTGTCTATATCATGATGGTAGAAGAGAGATTAGCTCTATCTCTAGTTATCTCTGTCTATCTATCATGATGGTAGTGGAGAGATTACCTCTATCTAGTTATCTCTGTATCTCTCATGATGGTAGTGGAGAGATACCTCTGTCTAGTTATCTCTGTATATCTTCCATGATGGTAGTGGAGAGATTACTCTATCTATCTAGTTATCTCTGCTGTCTCTATCATGATGGTAGGAGAGAGATGAGCTCTATCTATCTCTAGTTATCTCTGTATCTCTATCATGATGGTAGAAGAGAGATTACCTCTGTCTAGTTATCTGTTATATTGTCTATATTATGATGGTAGAAGAGAGATGAGCTCTATCTATCTCTCGTTATCTCTGTCTATATCATGATGGTAGAAGAGAGATGAGCTCTATCTATCTCTCGTTATCTCTGTCTATATCATGATGGTAGAAGAGAAATGAGCTCTATCTATCTCTAGTTATCTCTGTCTATATCATGATGGTAGAAGAGAGATGAGCTCTATCTATCTCTAGTTATCTCTGTCTATATCATGATTGTAGAAGAGAGATGAGCTCTATCTATCTCTAGTTATCTCTGTCTATATCATGATTGTAGTCCCTCAGCACCACTGTGAAGGATTATATTATCTCTCTATTTCTCTTTGTCAGTGCTTGCATGATGTATTCATCTCTATTGATATTTATCTCTATCAACATATCCTGTCATGGTGTCTCTCTCTCTCTATTCATCTCTGTCCACTGACAGGATATGATGGGTTTCAGTGGGGATGACAGAGCTATTAATTATTCTATTTTGGCACCCCCTGGTGGTGTGGCCAGGAAGTGCTGTGTTTTCAGGCCAAAGTTACACCTTGAGTTGGGAAGTGCGGGTTGTTGGGGCAGGAATTAGGTGGCCCCAGAACCTGGATCTTCAGTACTCCCATGATGCACCTCCCTTACCCACAGATCTAGGTGAGAAAAATGCTCAACTAACCTCAACTGTCTATGAGAACTTAATTCTCTCTCTTCTCCCTCTCTTCTCTCCCCCTTCTCTCTCTCTCTCTCTCTCTCTCTCTCTCTCTCTCTCTCTCTCTCTCTCTCTCTCCATAGCTCCAGGACAGAGAGTCGATGGTGACCCTGTTGGTGGGGTCGCGGTACGGTATCAGTCAGGTGGTGAACCACAAACTGAGCATCATGACCACCCTCACAGAGTTCAGCAGTATCACACGCATAGAGCTGCTACCAGAGTCTGACCGCGTCAGTCTGGTCAAGATATATCTACAGGACATCAAGGTATGATACACAAACACATGCACGCACGGACTAGCAGACACACACAGACACACGCTACAAAGCCAATTTCCCCAAAAGCTAGTTTCCTACTACTGAAAGACGGGTTTTTAATCACTGAAGCCTCGTCTTCTCTCCCCTCACCTGCTCTCCTCTCCTCCCCTCCCCCTCTCCTCCTCTCTTCTCCCCTCCCCCTCTCCTCCTCTCTCTCTTCTCCCTCCCCCTCCTCCTCCCTCCTCTCTTCTCCCTCCCTCCCTCTCCTCTCTCTTTCTTCCCCCTCCATCTCTCCTCTCCTCCTTCCCTCTATCCCTCCTCCTCTCTCTTTTCTCCCTCTCCCCTCTCCTCCCCTCTCTCTCCTCCCCTCCCCCTCTCCTCCTCTCTCTCTTCTCCCTCCCTCCCCCTCCCTCTCTCTCTTCTCCCTCCCTCCTCTCCTCCCCTCTCTTCTTCCCCCCTCCTTCTCTCCTCTCCTCCTTCCTCCTCTCTCCTCCTCTCTCTTTTCTCCCTCTCCCTCTCTCCTCCTCTCTCTCCTCCCCTCCCCCTCTCCTCCTCTCTCTCTCCCTCTCCCTCCCTCCTCTCCTCCCTCTCTTTCTCCCCCTCCTTCCCTCCCCCCTCCTTCTCCTCCCTCTCCCCTCCTCTCTCTCTCCTCCTCTCTCTTTCTCCCTCTCCCCTCTCTCCTCCTCTCTCTCTCCCCCCTCCCCCTCCTCCTCCTCTCTCTCTCCCTCCCTCCTCTCCTCCTCTCTTCTTCCCCCTCCTCCTCTCTCCTCTACCCCTTCCTCTCCTCTCTCCTCTCTTTTCTCCCTCTCCCCTCTCCTCTCTCTCTCCTCCCCAAGTCTCTCCCTCCTCTCCTCCTCTCTCTCTCTCCCTCCCTCCTCTACCACACACCACACACACCTCTCTCTCTTCTCCCTCCCCCTCTCCTCCTCTCTTTCTTACCACACCCCCTCCTTCTCTCTCTCACACACACACCTCCTCTCTGCTCCTCTCCTCCTCTCTCCGAGGAGGGTTCTCCCTCACACACCCTCTCCTCCTCTCTCTCACTCCCCTCACCCCCTCTCTCTTCTCCCTCCCTCCTCTCCTACCACACACACACACACACCTCTCTCTCTCCCTCCTTCCTCTCTCCTCCTCCTCTCTTCTTCCTCTCCTCCTCTCCCCAGCCTATCACCCTGTTGTTGGAGTCAGTAGCAGCTAAGGAACTGTCCTGTCTGGTGGCAGGGTACTGTCGTGCCCTAGTGGACCCCAGCCTCATCATCTTCCCCTGGACACAGGACGCCAAGCAGCACCGCGTGTCTGCTGAGGAGGGTATGCTACCACACACACACACACACCAAGTCTCTGCCGAGGAGGGTATGCTACCACACACACACACACACCAAGTCTCTGCTGAGGAGGGTATGCTAGTCTCCACACACACACACACACCAAGTCTCTGCTGAGGAGGGTATGCTACCACACACACACACACACCAACCACACACACACACACACACCAAGTCTCTGCTGAGGAGGGTATGCTACCACACACACACACACACCAAGTCTCTGCTGAGGAGGGTATGCTACCACACACACACACACACCAAGTCTCTGCTGAGGAGGGTATGCTACACACACACACACACACACCAAGTCTCTGCTGAGGAGGGTATGCTACACACACACACACACACACCAAGTCTCTGCTGAGGAGGGTATGCTACACACACACACACACCAAGTCTCTGCCGAGGAGGGTATGCTACCACACACACACACACACCAAGTCTCTGCTGAGGAGGGTAGTCTCTGCTACCACACACACACACACACCAAGTCTCTGCTGAGGAGGGTATGCTACCACACACACACACACACCAAGTCTCTGCTGAGGAGGGTATGCTACCACACACACACACACACACCAAGTCTCTGCTGAGGAGGGTATGCTACCACACACACACACACACCAAGTCTCTGCTGAGGAGGGTATGCTACCACACACACACACACCAAGTCTCTGCTGAGGAGGGTATGCTACCACACACACACACACACCAAGTCTCTGCTGAGGATGGTATGCTAACACACACACACACACCAAGTCTCTGCTGAGGAGGGTATGCTACACACACACACACACACACCAAGTCTCTGCCGAGGAGGGTATGCTACACACACACACACACACACCAAGTCTCTGCTGAGGAGGGTATGCTACCACACACACACACACACCAAGTCTCTGCTGAGGAGGGTATGCTACCACACACACACACACACCAAGTCTCTGCTGAGGAGGGTATGCTACCACACACACACACACACCAAGTCTCTGCTGAGGAGGGTATGCTACCACACACACACACACACCAAGTCTCTGCTGAGGAGGGTATGCTACCACACACACACACACACCAAGTCTCTGCCGAGGAGGGTATGCTACACACACACACACACACACCAAGTCTCTGCCGAGGAGGGTATGCTACCACACACACACACACACCAAGTCTCTGCTGAGGAGGGTATGCTACCACACACACACACACACCAAGTCTCTGCTGAGGAGGGTATGCTACCACACACACACACACACACACACACACACACACACACACACACCAAGTCTCTGCTGAGGAAGGTGCACACACCACCCCACTAGTCTCAGGCTATTCACAACCCCACACCAGGCTATTCACACACCCCACTACCAGGCTATTCACACACCCCACTACCAGGCTATTCACAACCCCACTACCAGGCTATTCACAACCCCACTACCTGAGGAGGGTATGCTACCACACACACACACACACCACAGGCTATTCACACACCCCACTACCAGGCTATTCACACACCCCACTACCAGGCTATTCACACACCCCACTCTGCAGGCTATTCACAACCCCACTACCAGGCTATTCACACACCCCACTACCAGGCTATTCACACACCCCACTCAGGCTATTCACAACCCCACTACCAGGCTATTCACAACCCCAGAACCAGGCTATTCACACACCCAACCACTATCACAACAGCTATTCACAACACTACCAGGCTACCCCACTACCAGCTATTCACAACCCCACTTGCTATTCTGTGTGCTATTCACACACCCAGAACTAGGCTATCTGTGTGTACCAGACAGTAGAACTAGGTATTTTCACTGTATTCAGACAGTAGAACACAACCCCACTATCTGTGTCACAACCCCACTCAGACAGTAGAACTAGGTTGTATCTGTGTCAGACAGTAGAACCAGGTTGTATCTGTGTGTCAGACAGTACCCCAACTAGGTATTTTCCCCACTCAGACACTACCAGAACTAGGTTGTATCTGTATGTCAGACAGTAGAACTAGGTTGTGAGTTGATCTGTGTGTCAGACAGTAGAACTAGGTTGTATCTGTGTGTCAGACAGTAGAACTAGGTTGTCAGACAGTAGAACTAGGTTGTTTCTGTGTGTCAGACAGTAGAACTAGGTTGTATCTGTGTGTCAGACAGTAGAACTAGGTTGTATCTGTGTGTCAGACAGTAGAACTAGGTTGTATCTGTGTTCAGACAGTAGAACTAGGTTGTATCTGTGTGTCAGACAGTAGAACTAGGTTGTATATGTGTGTCAGACAGTAGAACTAGGTTGTGTCTTTGTGTCAGACAGTAGAACTAGGTTGTATCTGTGTGTCAGACAGTAGAACTCAGGTTGTTTCTCTGTGTCAGACAGTAGAACTAGGTTGTATCTGTGTGTCAGACAGTAGAACTAGGTTGTATCTGTGTGTCAGACAGTAGAACTAGGTTGTATCTGTGTGTCAGACAGTAGAACTAGGTTGTGTCTGTGTGTCAGACAGTAGAACTAGGTTGTATCTGTGTGTCAGACAGTAGAACTAGGTTGTATCTGTGTGTCAGACAGTAGAACTAGGTTGTATCTGTGTGTCAGACAGTAGAACTAGGTTGTATCTGTGTGTCAGACAGTAGAACTAGGTTGTATATGTGTCAAATAGTGCAGTATATACTGTAAGCTGATAGATAAGTAAACCTATCATGAAAATGAAGTTGTGGGAGTTTTTTTTAATGATGTTATATGTTCCAGGTTTCATGTTGTCGTGTGTGTGTCTATAGGTTATGTGTTCCAGGTTTCATGTTGTCGTGGTGTGTGTCTATAGGTTATGTGTTCCAGGTTTCATGTTGTCATGGTGTGTGTGTGTCTATAGGTTATGTGTTCCAGGTTTCATGTTGCCGTGGTGTGTGTCTATAGGTTATATGTTCCATGTTTCATGTTGTCGTTGTGTGTGTCTATCGGTTATGTGTTCCAGGTTTCATGTTGTCATGGTGTTTGTGTGTCTATAGGTTATGTGTTCCAGGTTTCATGTTGTCATGGTGTGTGTGTGTCTATAGGTTATGTGTTCCAGGTTTCATGTTGTCATGGTGTTTGTGTGTCTATAGGTTATGTGTTCCAGGTTTCATGTTGTCCAGGTTTCATGTAGAATGTCGTGTGTGTGTCTATAGGTTATGTGTTCCAGGTTTCATGTTGTCATGGTGTTTGTGTGTCTATAGGTTATGTGTTCCAGGTTTCATGTTGTCGTGGTGTGTGTCTATAGGTTATGTGTTCCAGGTTTCATGTTGTCATGGTGTGTGTCTATAGGTTATGTGTTCCAGGTTTCATGTTGTCGTGTAAGCTGTGATGTGTCTATAGGTTATGTTATGTGTTCCAGGTTTCATGTTGTCGTGGTGTGTGTCTATAGGTTATGTGTTCCAGGTTTCATGTTGTCGTGGTGTGTGTCTATAGGTTATGTGTTCCAGGTTTCATGTTGTCATGGTGTGTGTCTATAGGTTATGTGTTCCAGGTTTCATGTTGTCGTGGTGTGTGTCTATAGGTTATGTGTTCCAGGTTTCATGTTGTCGTGGTGTGTGTCTATAGGTTATGTGTTCCAGGTTTCATGTTGTCGTGGTGTGTGTCTATAGGTTATGTGTTCCAGGTTTCATGTTGTCGTGGTGTGTGTCTATAGGTTATGTGTTCCAGGTTTCATGTTGTCGTGGTGTGTGTCTATAGGTTATGTGTTCCAGGTTTCATGTTGTCATGGTGTGTGTGTCTATAGGTTATGTGTTCCAGGTTTCATGTTGTCGTGGTGTGTGTGTCTATAGGTTATGTGTTCCAGGTTTCATGTTGTCGTGGTGTGTGTCTATAGGTTATGTGTTCCAGGTTTCATGTTGTCATGGTGTTTGTGTGTCTATAGGTTATGTGTTCCAGGTTTCATGTTGTCGTGGTGTGTGTCTATAGGTTATGTGTTCCAGGTTTCATGTTGTCATGGTGTGTGTCTATAGGTTATGTGCTCCATGTTTCATGTTGTCGTTGTGTGTGTCTATCGGTTATCTGTTCCAGGTTTCATGTTGTCGTGGTGTGTATCTATAGGTTATGTGTTCCATGTTTCATGTTGTCGTTGTGTGTGTCTATCGGTTATCTGTTCCAGGTTTCATGTTGTCGTTGTGTGTGTCTATCGGTTATCTGTTCCAGGTTTCATGTTGCCGTGGTGTGTGTCTATAGGTTATGTGCTCCATGTTTCATGTTGTCGTTGTGTGTGTCTATCGGTTATCTGTTCCAGGTTTCATGTTGTCGTGGTGTGTGTCTATAGGTTATGTGTTCCAGGTTTCATGTTGTCGTGGTGTGTGTCTATAGGTTATGTGCTCCATGTTTCATGTTGTCGTTGTGTGTGTCTATCGGTTATCTGTTCCAGGTTTCATGTTGTCGTGGTGTGTGTCTATAGGTTATGTGTTCCAGGTTTCATGTTGTCGTGGTGTGTGTCTATAGGTTATGTGTTCCATGTTTCATGTTGTCGTTGTGTGTGTCTATAGGTTATGTGTTCCAGGTTTCATGTTGTCGTGGTGTGTGTCTATAGGTTATGTGTTCCAGGTTTCATGTTGTCGTGGTGTGTGTCTATAGGTTATGTGTTCCAGGTTTCATGTTGTCGTGGTGTGTGTCTATAGGTTATGTGTTCCAGGTTTCATGTTGCCGTGGTGTGTGTCTATAGGTTATGTGTTCCAGGTTTCATGTTGTCGTGGTGTGTGTCTATAGGTTATGTGTTCCAGGTTTCATGTTGTCGTGGTGTGTGTGTGTCTATAGGTTATGTGTTCCAGGTTTCATGTTGTCGTGCTGTGTGTCTATAGGTTATGTGTTCCAGGTTTCATGTTGTCGTGGTGTGTGTCTATAGGTTATGTGTTCCAGGTTTCATGTTGTCGTGGTGTGTGTCTATAGGTTATGTGTTCCAGGTTTCATGTTGTCGTGGTGTGTGTCTATAGGTTATGTGTTCCAGGTTTCATGTTGCCGTGGTGTGTGTCTATAGGTTATGTGTTCCAGGTTTCATGTTGTCGTGGTGTGTGTCTATAGGTTATGTGTTCCAGGTTTCATGTTGTCGTTGTGTGTGTCTATAGGTTATGTGTTCCAGGTTTCATGTTGTCGTGGTGTGTGTCTATAGGTTATGTGTTCCAGGTTTCATGTTGTCGTGGTGTGTGTCTATAGGTTATCTGTTCCAGGTTTCATGTTGTCGTGGTGTGTGTCTATAGGTTATGTGTTCCAGGTTTCATGTTGTCGTTGTGTGTGTCTATCGGTTATGTGTTCCAGGTTTCATGTTGCCGTGGTGTGTGTCTATAGGTTATCTGTTCCAGGTTTCATGTTGTCGTGGTGTGTGTCTATCGGTTATGTGTTCCAGGTTTCATGTTGTCGTGGTGTGTGTCTATAGGTTATGTGTTCCAGGTTTCATGTTGTCGTGGTGTGTGTCTATAGGTTATGTGTTCCAGGTTTCATGTTGTCGTGGTGTGTGTCTATAGGTTATGTGTTCCAGGTTTCATGTTGTCATGGTGTGTGTCTATAGGTTATGTGTTCCAGGTTTCATGTTGTCGTGGTGTGTGTCTATAGGTTATGTGTTCCAGGTTTCATGTTGTCGTGTGTGTGTCTATAGGTTATGTGTTCCAGGTTTCATGTTGTCGTGGTGTGTGTCTATAGGTTATGTGTTCCAGGTTTCATGTTGTCGTTGGTGTGTGTCTATAGGTTATGTGTTCCAGGTTTCATGTTGTCGTGGTGTGTGTCTATAGGTTATGTGTTCCAGGTTTCATGTTGTCGTGGTGTGTGTCTATAGGTTATGTGTTCCAGGTTTCATGTTGTCGTGGTGTGTGTCTATAGGTTATGTGTTCCAGGTTTCATGTTGTCGTGCTGTGTGTCTATAGGTTATGTGTTCCAGGTTTCATGTTGTCATGGTGTTTGTGTGTCTATAGGTTATGTGTTCCAAGTTTCATGTTGTCGTGGTGTGTGTCTATAGGTTATGTGTTCCAGGTTTCATGTTGTCGTGGTGTGTGTCTATAGGTTATGTGTTCCAGGTTTCATGTTGTCGTGGTGTGTGTCTATAGGTTATGTGTTCCAGGTTTCATGTTGTCGTGGTGTGTGTCTATAGGTTATGTGTTCCAGGTTTCATGTTGTCGTGGTGTGTGTCTATAGGTTATGTGTTCCAGGTTTCATGTTGTCGTGGTGTGTGTCTATAGGTTATGTGTTCCAGGTTTCATGTTGTCGTGGTGTGTGTCTATAGGTTATGTGTTCCAGGTTTCATGTTGTCGTGGTGTGTGTCTATAGGTTATGTGTTCCAGGTTTCATGTTGTCGTGGTGTGTGTCTATAGGTTATGTGTTCCAGGTTTCATGTTGTCGTGTTGTGTGTGTCTATAGGTTATGTGTTCCAGGTTTCATGTTGTCGTGGTGTGTGTCTATAGGTTATGTGTTCCAGGTTTCATGTTGTCGTGGTGTGTGTCTATAGGTTATGTGTTCCAGGTTTCATGTTGTCGTGGTGTGTGTCTATAGGTTATGTGTTCCAGGTTTCATGTTGTCGTGGTGTGTGTCTATAGGTTATGTGTTCCAGGTTTCATGTTGTCGTTGTGTGTGTCTATAGGTTATGTGTTCCAGGTTTCATGTTGTCGTGGTGTGTGTCTATAGGTTATGTGTTCCAGGTTTCATGTTGTCGTGGTGTGTGTCTATAGGTTATGTGTTCCAGGTTTCATGTTGTCGTATGTGTGTGTCTATAGGTTATGTGTTCCAGGTTTCATGTTGTCGTGGTGTGTGTCTATAGGTTATGTGTTCCAGGTTTCATGTTGTCGTGGTGTGTGTCTATAGGTTATGTGTTCCAGGTTTCATGTTGTCGTGGTGTGTGTCTATAGGTTATGTGTTCCAGGTTTCATGTTGTCGTGGTGTGTGTCTATAGGTTATGTGTTCCAGGTTTCATGTTGTCGTTGTGTGTGTCTATAGGTTATGTGTTCCAGGTTTCATGTTGTCGTGGTGTGTGTCTATAGGTTATGTGTTCCAGGTTTCATGTTGTCGTGGTGTGTGTCTATGTGTTCCAGGTTATGTGTTCCAGGTTTCATGTTGTCGTGCGTGTGTGTCTATAGGTTATGTGTTCCAGGTTTCATGTTGTCGTGCTGTGTGTCTATAGGTTATGTGTTCCAAGTTTCATGTTGTCGTGGTGTGTGTCTATAGGTTATGTGTTCCAGGTTTCATGTTGTCATGGTGTTTGTGTGTCTATAGGTTATGTGTTCCAGGTTTCATGTTGTCGTGGTGTGTGTCTATAGGTTATGTGTTCCAGGTTTCATGTTGTCGTGGTGTTTGTCTATAGGTTATGTGTTCCAGGTTTCATGTTGCCGTGGTGTGTGTCTATAGGTTATGTGTTCCAGGTTTCATGTTGTCGTGGTGTGTGTCTATAGGTTATGTGTTCCAGGTTTCATGTTGTCGTGGTGTGTGTCTATAGGTTATGTGTTCCAGGTTTCATGTTGCCGTGGTGTGTGTCTATAGGTTATGTGTTCCAGGTTTCATGTTGTCGTGGTGTGTGTCTATAGGTTATGTGTTCCAGGTTTCATGTTGTCGTGGTGTGTGTCTATAGGTTATGTGTTCCAGGTTTCATGTTGTCGTGCTGTGTGTCTATAGGTTATGTGTTCCAGGTTTCATGTTGTCGTGTGTGTGTCTATAGGTTATGTGTTCCAGGTTTCATGTTGTCGTGCTGTGTGGTGTGTGTCTATAGGTTATGTGTTCCAGGTTTCATGTTGTCGTGGTGTGTGTCTATATAGGTTATGTGTTCCAGGTTTCATGTTGTCGTGGTGTGTGTCTATAGGTTATGTGTTCCAGGTTTCATGTTGTCGTGGTGTGTGTCTATAGGTTATGTGTTCCAGGTTTCATGTTGTCGTGGTGTGTGTCTATAGGTTATGTGTTCCAGGTTTCATGTTGTCGTGGTGTGTGTCTATAGGTTATGTGTTCCAGGTTTCATGTTGTCGTGGTGTGTGTCTATAGGTTATGTGTTCCAGGTTTCATGTTGTCGTGGTGTGTGTCTATAGGTTATGTGTTCCAGGTTTCATGTTGTCGTGGTGTGTGTCTATAGGTTATGTGTTCCAGGTTTCATGTTGTCGTGCTGTGTGTCTATAGGTTATGTGTTCCAGGTTTCATGTTGTCGTGCTGTGTGTCTATAGGTTATGTGTTCCAGGTTTCATGTTGTCGTGCTGTGTGTCTATAGGTTATGTGTTCCAGGTTTCATGTTGTCGTGCTGTGTGTCTATAGGTTATGTGTTCCAGGTTTCATGTTGTCGTGCTGTGTGTCTATAGGTTATGTGTTCCAGGTTTCATGTTGTCGTGCTGTGTGTCTATAGGTTATGTGTTCCAGGTTTCATGTTGTCGTGCTGTGTGTCTATAGGTTATGTGTTCCAGGTTTCATGTTGTCGTGCTGTGTGTCTATAGGTTATGTGTTCCAGGTTTCATGTTGTCGTGCTGTGTGTCTATAGGTTATGTGTTCCAGGTTTCATGTTGTCGTGCTGTGTGTCTATAGGTTATGTGTTCCAGGTTTCATGTTGTCGTGCTGTGTGTCTATAGGTTATGTGTTCCAGGTTTCATGTTGTCGTGCTGTGTGTCTATAGGTTATGTGTTCCAGGTTTCATGTTGTCGTGCTGTGTGTCTATAGGTTATGTGTTCCAGGTTTCATGTTGTCGTGCTGTGTGTCTATAGGTTATGTGTTCCAGGTTTCATGTTGTCGTGCTGTGTGTCTATAGGTTATGTGTTCCAGGTTTCATGTTGTCGTGCTGTGTGTCTATAGGTTATGTGTTCCAGGTTTCATGTTGTCGTGCTGTGTGTCTATAGGTTATGTGTTCCAGGTTTCATGTTGTCGTGCTGTGTGTCTATAGGTTATGTGTTCCAGGTTTCATGTTGTCGTGCTGTGTGTCTATAGGTTATGTGCTCCAGGTTTCATGTTGTCGTGCTGTGTGTCTATAGGTTATGTGCTCCAGGTTTCATGTTGTCGTGCTGTGTGTCTATAGGTTATGTGTTCCAGGTTTCATGTTGTCGTGCTGTGTGTCTATAGGTTATGTGCTCCAGGTTTCATGTTGTCGTGCTGTGTGTCTATAGGTTATGTGTTCCAGGTTTCATGTTGTCGTGGTGTGTGTCTATAGGTTATGTGTTCCAGGTTTCATGTTGTCGTGCTGTGTGTCTATAGGTTATGTGTTCCAGGTTTCATGTTGTCGTGCTGTGTGTCTATAGGTTATGTGTTCCAGGTTTCATGTTGTCGTGCTGTGTGTCTATAGGTTATGTGTCGCGGGGTGGCAGTGACTCGGACGATTCCTCCGACATGGACATGGACACTCTCATCTCCCTTGTGTCCCATAACAACAAGCGAACCACATCAGACCCGGTCGGTCTACGCCGGATTATGGAGGAGAGGAAAGAGGAGCGGAAGGAGAGGAAGGAGAGAGAGGAGAGGAAAAAGAAAGAGAAGGGAGAAGGAGAACAAGAGAAAAATATGAAATACAGAACTATGTCTCCTCTGAGGAAGAACCGAGAGAAGGAGAGAATTGAGGAGAAGGTGGTGGGAGTTGGGGACCAGAGAGAGAAACACACAGAAGCAGGAGGAGAGGTGAACTCTGAGAAACAACGAGGAGCAGAGAACGGAGTAATGCAGGAAGATGGCAGAGACAGAGAGGACGAGAGCGCAAAGAAGGAAAGAGAAGGAAAGGAGAGGAAAGGAGAGGAGGAGGAGAGAGGAGGGGAGAGGAAAGGAGAGGAGGAGAGAGGAGGAGGGGAGAGGAAAGGAGAGGAGGACAGAGGGGGAGGGGAGACCAAAGGAGAGGAGGAGAGAGGAGGACGGGAGAGGAAAGGAGAGGAGGAGAGAGGAGGAGGGGAGAGGAAAGGAGGAAAGGAGAGGAGGAGAGGAGGACGGGAGAGGAAA